>NC_143031.1:73242500-73327500 GCF_057628025.1 Oncorhynchus mykiss
AGTAGTCTGAATGTAGAAGAACCATACAGCCGGCCTGCCCTCGTCTCAGGAAGTAGTCTGAATGTAGAAGAACCATACAGCCGGCCTGCCCTCGTCTCAGGAAGTAGTCTGAATGTAGAAGAACCATACAGCCGGCCTGCCCTCGTCTCAGGAAGTAGTCTGAATGTAGAAGAACCATACAGCCGGCCTGCCCTCGTCTCAGGAAGTAGTCTGAATGTAGAAGAACCATACAGCCGGCCTGCCCTCGTCTCAGGAAGTAGTCTGAATGTAGAAGAACCATACAGCCGGCCTGCCCTCGTCTCAGGAAGTAGTCTGAATGTAGAAGAACCATACAGCCGGCCTGCCCTCGTCTCAGGAAGTAGTCTGCCGCTGTATTTTGGGCACAATATCAACAAGATAACATAATGGCACTGGCACCCAATTACCTACTTTGACGAGAGAGAGAGGTAATATCCTGTCCAACAGAGCCCTCACATACAACCAACTCAAGTTAACTTTCAAGTGTCATTGAGTTATCACGGGTCAACACAACAAGAGTTATGTTTTTTTTAAATGTTTTTAAACTTTGCAAAGCTCTTTCTACGTGGCAAAGTTAAGACGCTTGATGTAATTAAGCCACTTTTTTTATTTGAACTTTTATAGATTTTTACTAATGCTTTAAAACACCATGTAATTTAATTTAACCTCAATGTACACACCTAAATGTACACACAGGCCTACTACCATTACTGTGATGCAGAGGAGGCTGCTGAGGGAGAACGGCTCATAATAATGGCAGGAACGGAGCAAATGGAATGGCACCAAACACCTGGAAACCATGGAAACCATGTCATTGATACATTCCACTGATTCCGTTCCAGTCGTTACCACCAGCCCATCCCCCCAAATGAAGGTGCCACCAACCTGTGCTGTAATGTATTATCTTACAACAATAGCCTTATTTCTACAGCAGTTTAGTATTATTTAGATATCTCCTCTACATTTATCACACAAAGAAAATCTGAATCTATTTAGTGGAATATTCTAAGCTCGTCTGAACACCTGATGCACTACTGAAGGTACAAAGCCGAGAATCACTCACGTTTAGTATTCTAACGGAGGGAGCTGTTTATTTACAAATGCCTCTCCATAGGATCTTGAATAGGAAGAATGATTTCCTTTAATATCATTGTTCCCATATGGATGAAGACTGCTCACACAGAACATGAGTAAGAAATGAGAATTAAATCGCATAAACAGAAAGATATGAGAAAACATCATTATTGTTCTGGGAATGAAGGACCCTCTTTATCCTTCTCTCACTCTCCTCCTCTCTCTCTCTCTCTCTCTCTCTCTCTCTCTCTCTCTCTCTCTCTCTCTCTCCTCATCTTTCACCCCCCCTTCCCCTTTCCATGTCCTCTCTCTCTCTCTCTCTCTCTCTCTCTCTCTCTCTCTCTCTCTCTCTCTCTCTCCTTCACTCCCTCTTCCATGTCCTCTCTCTCTCTCTCTCTCATTCACTCCCTCTTCCATGTCCTCTCTCTCTCTCTCTCCTTCACTCCCTCTTCCATGTTCTCTCTCTCTCTCTCTCCCCCCTTCACTCCCCTTTCCATGTCCTCTCTCTCTCATGCTCTCTCTCCTTCTTCTTCACTCCCCCTTCCATGTCCTCTCTCTCTCTCTCTCCCCTTCACTCCCCTTTCCATGTCCTCTCTCTTTCTTTCTCTCCCCCTTCCCCTTTCTATGTCCTCTCTCTCTCACTCTCTCTCTCCCTCTCCTTCACTCCCCCTTCCATGTCCTCTCGCTCTCACTCTCTCTTTCTCTCCTTCACTCCCCCTTCCCCTTTCCATGTCCTCTCTCTCTCACTCTCTCTCTCCCTCTTCTTCACTCCCCCTTCCATGTCCTCTCTCTCTCTCTCTCCCCTTCACTCCCCTTTCCATGTCCTCTCTCTTTCTTTCTCTCCCCCTTCCCCTTTCTATGTCCTCTCTCTCTCACTCTCTCTCTCCCTCTCCTTCACTCCCCCTTCCATGTCCTCTCGCTCTCACTCTCTCTTTCTCTCCTTCACTCCCCCTTCCCCTTTCCATGTCCTCTCTCTCTCACTCTCTCTCTTTCTCTCCTTCACTCCCCCTTCCCCTTTCCATGTCCTCTCTCTCTCACTCTCTCTCTTTCTCTCCTTCACTCCCCCTTCCATGTCCTCTCTCTCACTCTCTCTCTTTCTCTCCTTCACTCCCCCTTCCCCTTTCCATGTCCTCTCTCTCTCACTCTCTCTCTTTCTCTCCTTCACTCCCCCTTCCATGTCCTCTCTCTCTTTCTCTGTACATCCCTTTTTCTCACCTCTTCTCTCTAGTTATTTATCTGGATAGTTAAATAGTTAAAGTACAAAAGGGAAAATAAAAAAACATAAATATGGGTTGTATTTAAAATGGTGTTTGTTCTTCACTGGTTGCCCTTTTCTTGTGGCAACAGGTCACACATATTGCTGCTGTGATGGCACACTGTGGTATTTCACCTAGTAGATATGGGAGTTTATCAAAATTGGATTTGTTTTCAAATTCTTTGTGTATCTGTGTAATCTGAGGGAACTATGTGTCTCTTATATGGTCATACATTTGGCAGGAGGTTAGCAAGTGCAGCTCAGTTTCCACCTCATTTTGTGGGCAGTGAGCACATAGCCAGTCTTCTCTTGAGAGCCAGGTCTCTCTCTCTCTCTCTGTGTCTGAGCGGACCACTCATTGCCCAGCTCCAATGTGCTGTTAGCTAGGTACGACACGCACACTCACATGGACACTGACACACACACGTCTGCCAGCCTGCAAGGGATCTTTAGCAGCATATTCAGCTCTGAGCAGCAGGCTGTAAAGCACATCGTAGTCTTCATTGTATTTATTAGGATCCCCATTAGCTGTTCCACATGCAGCAGCTACGGTTCCTGGACCCATTGTCCTCATGCAGCTCTTGGTGTGTTGGGGTGTGTCTATGAAGGTTTAGCATGGGCCAACCAGCTATACTATTCTGGAAGTCCCTGCAAGAATGATAAACAAACACGAATTTGACCAACTGGGGACATTTTGTAGTGGGTTTAGGGTTAAGGTTAGAATTAGTGTTAGGATAAGGAGCTAGGGTTAGGTTTAGGTTTATGGTTACGGTTAGGTTTTGGGGTTAGGGAAAATAGGATTTTGATTGGGACTGAGTTGTGTGTCCTCCTGTAGAAGACTGGGTGTGTGTTCCTGCGTGTGCATGTATGAATGTGTGTGTGCAACTGTGAATTATCCTATGTGGGCCTAGCTAGCAGCCCAGGGATGTGGAGCTCTCTCTCAGTAGGGGTCCCCTTTGTCGGGGCTGGGATTGTCTCACCAGGGCTGTCTGGTGAGTCAGTCAGAGACACATGTTATCAGGGACGTCTGACATAACAGCAGCTGAGAGGGTGTCTTGGAGAATATGACTGTGCCCCAAATGACACCCTATTCCCTATATAGTGCCCTACCCTATGGGCCTAGTCTAAAGCCCTTTGGGATGCTGCCTGTAGAGGGGAATTGTAATGACAGGGTTTGTCTTGGTTTCATGTTGGCTTTTATTCTAGGACAAGAAAGACAGACTCTGCAATCTCTTCCCTCTCCACCCCTCACCCCTCTCCCCCCTCTCCAACCCTCTCGACCCCTCTCCCCCATCTCCAACCCTCTCACCCCTCGCCCCTCTCCAACTTCTCCCCCCTCTCCAACCCTCTCCACCCCTTTCCCCCCTCTCCAACCCTCTCACCCCTCTCCCCCCTCTCCAACCCTCTCCCCCCTCTACACCCCTCCCTCCCCTCTCCACCCCTCTCCCCCCTCTCCAACCCTCTCACCCCTCTCTGTCTCTTTTACTGTCTCTTCAGCATTAATCCTTACCTTCTGTCTAATGTGTAGTCATTCTGCATAGGGACAACATAGTGGCAATCCCCCCTCCCTCCCACCTCTTCTAGGTGTTTAATAATTTGGTGGTGCTGTTAGTGTACCTCCGGGGAAGCCAAACTCATCTGTTTCTACCCAGGCATTTAATAAAGGGATTACTGAGCGTCCATCTTGGTTCTTTTCCCTCTGGCACGGGCCAGGCTTGGTAGAACACACAGCCTACAGTCCAGATAGGGCCACTAACAGGGGATAGCTCTATCTCTTGGCTTGAGACACACACACGCAACGCAGCGCGAAGCTATCGTGCACAGACACAGACACACCGAAAGTTGTAGACTCATAGACATATTACTACACAAAACACCTCTGTGTGTGGTATGGGCCCTAACCACACACACACACACACACACACACACACACACACACACACACACACACACACACACGGAAACAAGTACACACACCCTGAAGACAGACACCTCCTAAGGCGCAGCCTAGATGACAGTAAGGGACAGGGGAGTCTTGAAACAATTACTGTGGCTGTCACTGTTTAGAGAGAAGAGGCAGAGCAATCAGACGAGGGCAGGGAGGAGAGGAGAGAGGGATGAGGGGACAGAGATGTTACTGGCCAGAGAGAAGGGGCAGAGCAATCAGACGAGGGGAGGGAGGAGAGGAGAGAGGGATGAGGGGACAGAGATGTTACTGTTTAGAGAGAAGGGGCAGAGCAATCAGACAAGGGCAGGGAGGAGAGGAGAGAGGGATGAGGGGACAGAGATGTCACTGTTTAGAGAGAAGGGGCAGAGCAATCAGACGAGGGGAGGGAGGAGAGGAGAGAGGGATGAGGGGACAGAGATGTTACTGGCCAGAGAGAAGGGGCAGACCAATCAGACAAGGGCAGGGAGGAGAGGAGAGAGGGATGAGGAGACAGAGATGTCACTGTTTAGAGAGAAGGGGCAGAGCAATCAGACGAGGGGAGGGAGGAGAGGAGAGAGGGATGAGGAGACAGATATGTCACTGTTTAGAGAGAAGGGGCAGAGCAATCAGACGAGGGGAGGGAGGAGAGGAGAGAGGGATGAGGGGACAGAGATGTCACTGTTTAGAGAGAAGGGGCAGAGCAATCAGACGAGGGGAGGGAGGAGAGGAGAGAGGAATGAGGGGACAGAGATGTCACTGTTTAGAGAGAAGGGGCAGAGCAATCAGACGAGGGGAGGGAGGAGAGGAGAGAGGGATGAGGGGACAGAGATGTCACTTTCATTGACAAAGTGATCATAGTTTCATTACGTGGAAAGACAAGGTGACATCTAGCTAGTTTGGCCACGTCAAGGACTGGTCTCCAACTACGTAACAACTCCAACAGACATATATGACCTATTCATTATGTATTGCTTGTGTTATGAAGTCTCATGTAGGTGCCCTTCTAGTAAAGTTATTCATCAGAATGGGTGGGTGTCTTCAAGTGAGGGCAGGCTCTTGCCCTGTTATCCTTGTACTGTCTCTCACGGTGTTGTATGGAGCACTGGATGGCTGTCTCTCACGGTGTTGTATGGAGCACTGGATGGCTGTCTGTCACAGTGTTGTCTGGAGCACTGGATGGCTGTCTGTCACGGTGTTGTCTGGAGCACTGGATGGCTGTCTGTCACGGAGTTGTCTGGAGCACTGGTCGGCTGTCTGTCACGGTGTTGTCTGGAGCACTGGATGGCTGTCTGTCACAGTGTTGTCTGGAGCACTGGATGGCTGTCTGTCACGGTGTTGTCTGGAGCACTGGATGGCTGTCTCTCACTGTGTTGTATGGATCACTGGATGGCTGTCTCTCACGGTGTTGTCTGGAGCACTGGATGGCTGTCTGTCACGGAGTTGTCTGGAGCACTGGTCGGCTGTCTGTCACGGTGTTGTATGGATCACTGGTCGGCTGTCTGTCACGGTGTTGTCTGGAGCACTGGTTGGCTGTCTGTCACTGTGTTGTATGGAGCACTGGTCGGCTGTCTGTCACGGTGTTGTCTGGAGCACTGGTTGGCTGTCTGTCACTGTGTTGTATGGAGCACTGGTCGGCTGTCTGTCACTGTGTTGTATGGAGCACTGGATGGCTGTCTGTCACGGTGTTGTATAGATCACTGGATGGCTGTCTGTCACAGTGTTGTATAGATCACTGGATGGCTGTTTGTCATTGTGTTGTATGGAGCACTGGTCGGCTGTCTGTCACCGTGTTGTATAGATCACTGGATGGCTGTCTGTCACTGTGTTGTATGGAGCACTGGATGGCTGTCTGTCACTGTGTTGTATAGAGCACTGGTCGGCTGTCTGTCACTGTGTTGTATGGAGCACTGGTCGGCTGTCTATCACTGTGTTGTATGGAGCACTGGATGGCTGTCTGTTACTGTGTTGTATGGAGCACTGGATGGCTGTCTGTTACTGTGTTGTATGGAGCACTGGATGGCTGTCTGTCACTGTGTTGTATAGAGCACTGGTCGGCTGTCTGTCACTGTGTTGTATGGAGCACTGGTCGGCTGTCTGTCACTGTGTTGTATGGAGCACTGGATGGCTGTCTGTCACTGTGTTGTATGGAGCACTGGATGGCTGTCTGTTACTGTGTTGTATGGAGCACTGGATGGCTGTCTGTCACTGTGTTGTATGGAGCACTGGATGGCTGTCTGTCACGGTGTTGTATGGATCACTGGTCGGCTGTCTGTCACAGTGTTGTACGGATCACTGGTCGGCTGTCTGTCACAGTGTTGTATGGATCACTGGATGGCTGTCTGTAGGGACATTGACAGGTAGACTATTCTGCATTCCAAATGACATGCAGGACCCATAGGGTTCTGGTAAAAAGTAATGCACTATGTAGGGATAAGGGTGCTATTCAGGACATAGACTATGTACTGTAGTTAGAGCCTGGTTAGAAGGAAATATAAATTATTCAAGAAATCATTAGATTAATAATTAGCTCTCTAATTAACTGGGATCCAGTAAAAGGTTTTGAGGGTACTTCTGAGCTTTGATGTTCTCTTGAGACTGTGGGAAGGCTTGACGAGTGTGTGTACATCTGTTTGTGTGTGTGTATGTCTGTCTATGTCTGAAGATGTCTCAGAGTCGGAGCCTCTATCTCTGTGAGTGGCTCTGCAAACTTGAAATGCCGTTGTTACCGCAGGGGGACCAAAACAAATTTGGCTGTCCTTTACAAATGACAGGGAAATTACAGAAGAGGGATAACTCTCTTGCATTCCAATCAGACAGGTTCACTCTTCCGTGAGACGAATTCTAACCAACAAATAAAAAGGGGACCTGGGCTGGCAACTCTTAAAATACCAGCCAGCTCTTTTCAAAAAGCCCTTCCAATACAAACATACAGACTGAGGACAAATACCTCCATACAAGTAGGGATGGCCTACAGGACAGAAGATGGCCTACATTACACCCCCCCCCCAAAAAACAACAAAAAACACAAGGAGGGTTGGAAGGGGGGTAAAACTACAAAGACAAGACAGGTAGAAGACAGGTAGAAGACAGGTAGAAGACAGGTAGAGGACAGGTAGAAGACAGGTAGAAGACAGGTAGAAGACAGGTAGAAGACAGGTAGAAGACAGGTAGAAAGACAGGTAGAAGACAGGTAGAAGACAGGTAGAAGACAGGTAGAAGACAGGTAGAAAGACAGGTAGAAGACAGGTAGAAGACAGGTAGAAGACAGGTAGAGGCGACAGAGAAAGGAAGAAAAACACAAAGAAAGAAGAAGAGTAAGAACCTTGTGACAATGGGTTGTCTGGGAGGCCTGGTTGGAACCCGCGGCTAATTAGCGTTACCACCTGGCGTCGGGCCCCCGCACCGTTCTGGGAGCCGCTCGCCACACCGACTGTGTCAGCAGGCAGCATAAGGCTGAAACACGCCGGTACAGACACTGGTAATATCTCTCATGTGCGCAAAATAGAGGTTAGCGTCCGGGCTAACCAAAGGAAAGGGAAAGGGGGGATACCTAGTCAGTTGTACAACTGAATGCTTTCAACTGAAGTATGTCTTACGCATTTAACTCAACCCCTCTGAATCAGAGAGGTGTGGGGGGGCTGCCTTAATCGACATCCACGTCGGAGAACCCGCCCGGGGACAAGTGGGTTCACTGCCTTGCTCAGGGGGTCTCCAGGTATTAGGTTTCTCTTTCATTTCTTGCAACCCCTACAGTGTGGTGAAAAGCAGGCTATTAATCAGAATGTGAAGGAAGGACTCCAACTGTCACAGACGCCTGTAGTTTCAGAACCCCCTCAGGTTTGAACTAACTCTCCCACCACCACAATACTGTAATGAATACAAACACTGCTCTAAAATGGCCCCAAAGCTGACTGGTAAAACACCATTAGAAACAACAGGAGTTCTGGGATCTACACAGTGCCTGCTCTGTATCCACACTTACACAACCAGTACAGCAAGTGCAACCCTGGTGAATGTGAGGTAATGCAGTACATATAGTGGCCATGGGAGGGCAGTGGAGACCCAGTTAGTCCCATTCACATCCACGTTAATATCCAAAGAGCCCTGATCACTTTGTACAGCTGCGGTTGACATTGAAGTTAGGAGGGCATTAGTCGCTGAAGGAGAGCACCCGGCTAACACACAACCTGTGTGTTTGCTGCTTCTTACACACACACCAACCAACACACACACACACACACACACACACACACACACACACACACACACAGTTTTTTCCCCTTTTAACACACCACGCAGCAGGAGGCAGCCTAATCAAACGTTGTAAACAATGCCTTATTATCTCACCTAAGCGCATACAGCGTTTTTAGCGCTTAGCAGTGATTAAGTGAAACGGTTATTAAGCTGAAATACCTTCCCACTCTTCGGCTCCCTGTCTTTACCCTCCCTCCCTCCCTGCCCCCTAATGGTGTATCGTGACAAAGTGCGAGAGAGAGGAGAAAGAAAGGAGGGGGGAGATGTGAAGCAAACACGTTCCTCAAGTCCTTCATTAAATGATGTGCTCAGGAGGAGAGGGAGGTCTGGTAGCTTCATGGCTTTTTCAACTTTTAGTTCTACTGCCGGTGCTCTCTGGGTGTCCCTCACACACACTCTCTCTCGCTCTCGTTCTCTTGCTCTCTCTCTCAATTCAATTCAAAGGGCTTTATCAATTCAATTCAATTCAAGGGGCTTTATTGGCATAGGAAACATGTGTTAACATTGCCAAAGCAAGTGAGGTAGATAATATACAAAAGTGAAATAAACAATAAAAATGAACAGTAAACATTACACATACAGAAGTTTCAAAATAATAAAGACATTACAAAGGTCATATTATATATATATACAGTGTTGTAACAATGTACAAATAGCTAAAGTACACAAGGGAAAATAAATAAGCATAAATATGGGTTGTATTTACAATGGTGTTTGTTCTTCACTGGTTGCCCTTTTCTTGTGGCAACAGGTCACAAATCTTGCTGCTGTGATGGCACACTGTGGAATTTCACCCAGTAGATATGGGAGTTTGTCAAAATTGGATTTGTTTTCGAATTCTTTGTGGATCTGTGTAATCTGAGGGAAATATGTCTCTCTAACATGGTCATACATTGGGCAGGAGGTTAGGAGGTGCAGCTCAGTTTCCACCTCATTTTGTGGGCAGTGCTTTATTGGCCTTTGTTTACATTGCCAAGGCAAATGGTATAGACCAGGTCTTCCCATACTGGGGTACGTGCAATGCCGTCGGGGGTACGCCAAATAAAAATGTGATTCACATTTAAATAAAATAAAATATAATAATAATTCTTCCCATTTTCAAACAGCCCATTCATATTTTCCAACAGGGATATACATCCTCCTCGTCTGAGTAGCCTCGTTTCACTGCCAAAAATAACATTAAACCACCTAGTGTTCAGTGAAATAACAACACAATGTCAAATACAGGTAGACTAGTCAAATAATGAACATCCAATCACATTAACCGTTACTCTCTCGCGGGAATTCCACTAACGGTCCCTATGTAGCCAAACGTAGCTGCTACTCATTCTGTTTGCTCCAAAATGGATAAATGCTTAAAAAAAATGAAGGCCCACGTCCATAGAGACACATACCAGCTCTACTGGTAGTACTGCTACTACCAGCAGTATTACACCTGCACCTGTCAATGACACAAGTTGTTCTGCTTCCACGAGCACATCCAATGCTAGCATCAGAAATTCTACATTTGTTAGCCCAGCTAGCATGGACACTGACAGTTGTGAATCTGATGCAGCTGAAGAGCTACTGCCCCCTTACCTGGGAAAGCACCGAACAACAGACAGGGACGTTGGACCATCGAAGAGGTGCAAATATGATGAGAACTACATTGATTTGGGGTTCACTTATATTGAAAGTAGTGCCTTCCTCAGCCACAGTGTGTTATATGTGCAAAAGTACTATCTCACGACTCGATGAAACCTTTAGATATGTAGAAAAGCAACAGATGCCATGAATAAGAAGGGGCTAGAAGCGTCTTACATGGTTAGCTACCGAGTAACTAAAACAGGCAAGCCCCATACTATTGTGGAGGACTTAATTCTTCCTGCTGCTGCGGATATGGCTGGGACAATGCTGGGGGAAAGGCCCAAAAAACTATACAGACAATTACTTCATCAAACATCACTGTTTCACGACGCATCAGTGACATGGCAGGAGATGTGTTGAAACAATTACTGCTTTGCATACAAGCCAGTGAATTCTATGCGTTACAGCTGGATGAGTCAACAGACGTGGCTAGCCTGGCACAGCTCCTGGTATATGTCCGTTAAGTTTATGGGGGTCAATTAAGGAAGATATCCTCTTCTGCAAACCACTGGAACCAGGACAACAGGACCAGCTGCTCCCGACGCCACTTGGGTACACTGCAGCATCCACCGAGAGGCTCTTGCTGACAAGGGAATGCCTGACAGCTTGAAAGATGTTTTGGACACTACAGTGAAAATGGTTGACTTTGTTAAAGCAAGACACCAGAACTCTCGTTTATTTTTTTGCACTATGCAATGATATCGTCAGCGACCAAATAACGCTTTTACAACATACAGAAGTGCACTGTTTATCAAGGGGCAAAGTATAGACACAATTTTTTAAATTGAGAGACGAGCTTAAAGTTTTTTTTACTGATCATAATTTTCACTTGTCTGACCACTTGCATGATGATGAGTTTTTCAAACAACTGGCCTATATGGGTGATGTTTTTTTCTCGCCTGAATGATCTGAGTCTAGGATTACAGGGACTCTCCGCAACTATATTCAATATGGACAAAATTGAGGCTATGATTAAGAAGTTGGAGCTCTTCTCTGTCTGCATTAACAAGGACAACACACAGGTCTTTCATTGTATGATTTTTTGTGTGCAAATTAACTCAAACTTACGGCCAATGTCAAATGTGATATAGCAAAGCACCTGAGTGAGTTGGGTGTGCAATTACACAGGTACTTTCCCAAAACGGATGACACAAACAACTGGATTCGTTATCCTTTTCATACCCTGCCTCCAGTCCATTTACCGATAGCTGAACAAGAGAGCCTCATCGAAATTGCAACAAGCAAAATTTAATTCAATCAGAAGCCACTGCCAGATTTCTGGAGTATCCTGCCTTGGCAAATCGCGCTGTTAAGACACTGATGCCCTTTGCAACCACGTACCTATGTGAGAGTGGATTCTGGGCCCTCACTAGCATGAAAAGTAAATACAGGAAAAATTATTAAAAATGAAAATGATTAAAGACTGAGACTCTCTCCAATACACCCCAACATTGCAGAGTTATGTGCATCCATTCTAGCACACCCTTCTCAGGGTAGCCTAGTGGTTAGAGTGTTGGACTAGTAACCGGAAGGTTGCAAGTTCCAACCCCCGAGCTGACAAGGTACAAATCTGTCGTTCTGCCCCTGAACAGGAACCCACCGTTCCTAGGCCGTCATTGAAAATGAGAATTTGTTCTTTACTGACTTGCCTAGTTAAATAAAAAATAAATTAACTTGTGGTGAGTTATCAGATTTTTGATGAAGAAATAGAGTGTTCTATGTCAGATGGCTAAACAAAGAGCAACATTCTGGATTATTATTATTTGTGGCCTGGTCCTATAAGAGCTCTTTGTCACTTCCCATGAGCCGGGTTGTGGCAACTCACACTCATTCTTATGTTTAATAAATGTATCGTTATAGTGTGTGTGGCAGGCTTACAATGATGGCAAAAAACAACATTTGAGAGTTGCTCTGACTCTGGTTCTAGAGGGGGTACACAGCTGGAGGTTGAATGTTTGAAGGGGTACGGGACTATAAAAAGTGTAGGAACCACTGGAATAGACAATACATTTAATTAACAAGGGAAACATTAGTAAACATTACACTCTCAGAAGTTTTAAAATAAAAATGTATTTTCAAATGTTATATTATTGGCTATGTACAGTGTTGTAATAATGTTCAAGTAGTTTAAGTATTAAAGGGAAAATAAATAAACAGATAAATATAGGTGATATTGACTATGCTGTTTGTGCTCCACTGGTTGCCCTATTCACATGGCAACAGGCCACACATCTTGCTGCTGTGACTGCACACTGCGTTTTTTTGCCTAACAGATATGGCAGGCAGTTCATTGTTTGATTTGTTTTCAAATTCTTTGTGGGTCTTTGTGATCTGTGGGAAATGTGTGTCTCTAATGTAGTTATACATTTGACAGGTTAGGAAGTGTAGCTCAGTTTCCACCTCATTTTGTGGGCAGTGTGCACATAGTCTGTCTTCTCTTGAGAGCCATGTCTACCTATGGTGACTTCCTTCAAGAGCAAGGCTATGCCTCACTGAATCTGTACATAGCCAAGAATTTTCTTAATTTTGGGTCAGTCACAGGGGTCAGGTATTCTGCCACTTTGTACTCTCTGTTTAGGGCCAGAAAGCGTTCCAATTTGTCTGTCAGAGCTGCCTGTGGACCTCGACTCCCTCATAGCCTTGACCATCGGCTACGGGAACGTAGGAGGGAGAGGGACTCGTTCCCTGTCGCCCTCGCTCATCCTCGATTCCCTTCTTGCTTCCGAGGAATCCCTGAAGTCTACATTTCCGAGTGAATCTGATGTCCCCTGAGTTCTCTCGGGAATCACAGAGGGCTGCCGACTCGACTCCTCCGGAGCCCATGCAAATGGGCAGGGCTAGATTGTCTCTTGCTGAGCGCTCATGCAGACTAAACACCAAGAGCTGTCTGTATTGTGGAGCTATGGGACATTTCTTATCTACCTGCTCATTAAAAGACCAGGCTCATCAGTAGGTACGAGTACACTGGTGAGCTATACTGGGAGTTTCCGATCCCTTACTACGCGTAACCCCCTCTATGCTACCCTGTTGTGGGGATGTCAGTCCAAATCCATCCGGGTGCTCATTGACTCTAGGGTCAACGAGAGCTTTATGGACACTACCCTGGTGCCAGAGCTGGGCATCTCAACTCAACCCCTTTCCATTCTGATGGACGTCAGAGCGCTGGATGGGCACTATATTGGCAGAGTCAACCACAGTATGGTTCCTATCCACCTGTGAGTGTCAAGCAACCACAGTGAATCTATGCAGTTTCTTCTCCTTTAGTCTCCTCATGTACCCATGGTTTTGGGGTTTTCAAGGCTCCAGAGGCACAATCCCCTTATCGTCTGGGCTATGGGGTTCATCATTTTGGAGCCCATTTAGCCATTATTATTATTGTCTGAAGTTGGCGCAGCCTGCCCGGGACATCTCCCTGCTGGCTTGGGAAAAACCTTGGATCTCTCCGCCTTTCCCACGGAGTACCAGGAGGTTTTCAACTCTGCCCAAGCCACATCTCTTCCACCGCATCAGCCCTACGACTGTGCTATCAACCCTCTCCCTGGCACCGCCTCTGGGGTGAGTTTATTCCCTGTGGTGTCCAGAGACCAAAGCGATGGAAGGGTATATTGAGGACTGTCTCGCTGCAGGGTTTATTTGTCCATCTTCCTCCCCCGCTGGCGCAGGGTTCTTCTTTGTGGACAAGAAGGACAAAACCCTGTGTCGTTGTATGGACTACCGGGGTCTCAATGAGATTACAGTTAAAAACCGTCACCCACCACCACTCATCTCAACTTTCGAGCCTCTCCAGGGTGCAATCATCTTCTCCACGTGGGACCTTCGGAATGCCTACCATCTGGTTTGGATATGGGAAGGAGATGAGTGGAAGACTGCCTTTAACATGGCTAGCGGGCACTACGAGTACCTGGTGATGCCAATCGAACTGACCAACGTTCCCACAGTGTTCCAGGCCCTGGTCAATGATGTGCTCCGAGACATGCTGAACCGATTTTGTGTTTGTCTACCATTCTCTCAAGAGCACGTCCTCCATGTCCGACAGATCCTCCAACGTCTCCTGGAGAACCAGCTATTCGTGAAGGCAGAGAAGTGTCAGTTCCATCGCTGCACCATCTCCTTCCTGGGATACGTCATCGCTACAGGGAATATTAAGATGGACCCTGACAAGGTGAGAGCAGTGGTGGAATGGCCTCAACCCACATCCGGAGTGCAGCTGCAACGTTTTCTGGGGTTTGCCCATTTCTGCCATCATTTTGTATGGGGTTACAGCTCCCTTGCTTCCCCTCTCTCTGCACTCACCTCTCCCAAGGTTCTGTTCATATGGTGTCCAGCAGCTGACCGGGTGTTCTCAGTCCAGTGATTCACTACAGCCCCCATCTTAATCCCTGTCCCATCAGTTCGTTGTGGAGGTCAACGCCCAGGACGTCGGAGGTGGGGCTCACCTGTCCCAGCACTCTGCCCAGGACCAGAAGCTGCATCCCTGCACCTTAACTTTCCCCTTGCCTTAACCCCGCTGAGAAGAACTATGGGAAATCGAGAATTACTCGCTGTCAAGGTGGCATTAGAGGAGTGGAGGCACTGGTTAGAAGGGGCGGAACAGCCGTTCTTTTGAATGGACCATAAGAACCTGGAATATCTTCGTATCGCCAAGCGCCTCATCTCCAGGCAGGCAAGATGGGCCCTGTTATTCACTCGTTTCCATTTCACTATCTCCTACCACCCAGGATCCAACAATGTGAAACCTGACACACACTCACGTCTGTACAGCCCTGCTACTACATCCTCGAACCCCGAGACCATCCTTCCTGTCTGGCGGAAGCTATTATTTGGGGAATCGAGAGTCAAGTCTGCAAGGCACAGTATTCCGAGCCCGACCCCGGCTAAACGGATGTTTGTGCCGGACTCTTCCCGTGCAACCTGTTCTGGAACGGGCACATTCCTCGAGACTCACCTATCATCCTGGCTCCCATCGGACCTTCGCTTTTGTCTGACAATGTTTTTGGTGGCCTACCATCGTTGCTGATGTCTCTGCATTCATTGCAGTCTGTACTGTGTGTGCGCAGTCTTCAGTTCTTGTCCCGGTTCTGGAAGGCTTTCTGCACACTCATTGGGTCATCGGCCAGTAGGAGCGAGCCAATCAGGTCCTGAAAACGACTCTTGGCTGCCTTGTCTCCACCAATCCTGGAGCCAGCAACTCATGTGGGTGGAATATACCCGCAACACCTTTCCCTGTTCTGATACGGGTCTCTCACCTTTTGAGTGATCCCTGGGATATCAGCCCCCGCTGTTCCCAGGGCAATAGGAAGAGGTCAGCATACCTTCTGCCCAGATGTTCATCTGTCGTTTTCACCGTACCTGGAAGAGAGCCCGGGCATCTCTTCTCAAGACCACCTCCAGGTATCAAAAACAGGTGGACCGCCACCGGACCCTTGCTCCCCGCTACCGTCTTGGGCAAAGGGTATGGCTGTCCACTCGGGATCTGCCCCTCTGGGTAGAGTCCCACAGACTTTCCCCCCGTTTTATCTAACCTTTCCCCACCTCTAAGGTCTTTAGCCCCTCTGCTGTTCGCCTTCTGTTGCCCAGCACTCTCCGTACACATCCCACTTTTCATGTGTCTAGGATTAAACCTGTGTCTCACAGCCCTTTGTCTCCTGTTTCCAGGAATTGGGTTACGACCCTTTGCCTGTCTTGACCTACCGGTTGCTTGCCGTCCTGTACCTGCCTGACTCTGATTTGGATTATGACCCTTTGCCTGCCTTGACTTACCTTTTGCCTGCCCCTTGAACTATAATAAACTCTGAGACTCGTACTATCTGCCTCCTGTGTCGGCATCTGGGTTCTTAGCCTGAGTCGTGATACTCTCTCTCTTTGTATCTCCTCTTGCTCTCACACCTGTCTCTGAAGATAGAGAGAGTGAGGGAGGGAAAGGGAGACTAAATTATCTTAATGGGGAAGTCATAGCACAGCGCCATTGGTAGAAGCTGTCTAAATGGATACTACTGGGTGACCTTCTGGAGATGAGGAGACTGAGGGGAGGGAGGAAAATGTGTGTGTGATTGATTGTGCCGTGCATGTGTACATCAGGCATTGTATATGCGTGTACAGCATATGTGAACCGTGTGTGGGTGTATTTGTGTGTGTACAGTGTGTGTGTACAGTATGCGTGTAAAGTATGTGTGTACAGCCAGTGGCGACCTGTCATTCACTTGTTTTAAGCCCCACATTTATTGCAAAAAAACCTAATAAAAAGGTGTATATTTATTTAGTTTTTAGGGGGAGGTTTGCCTGTTTTTCATGTTATTTTGGCATTAATACGTCTCACATATCAGTTTGCAAACAATGTAAAAAAAATATATAAATATCATTGAGTTAATAAAGCCGCATACAAACAGGCAGCTCCAAAATGCAGATGTTTCAGCCTAGATCAGTGCTTTCTATGGTGTTGGGGCAGGCCAGCAGAAAATAGGAGCATTGCACTGTGATTGGCTCAGCATTGCACCGTGATTGGCTCAGTGTTCTGTCACTCATGGGGACACTACGCCACCCACATTTAGTAAGGGTAGACATCAAGAATGTAAGCCCTTTGGGTACTGCCATAGAGTTACATTAGAAGTGCCCTTCCAAGAAGGCTCAAGGTCATTGGCCACAGATAAAATTACGTCAAATCACGTTATATCTACAGTAGCTTTGATTGGTCAACATCTTACTTTCAAAATCTTAACCAGCAGTCATCATCATAAATCAAGTAGACAATCTACTGGAAAATCCTTTTAGTCCTTGTCATATGAAGAGAAATAATGAAGAAAAATGATAGATAAAATGCATCAGAGCTCATCGGCCGTTGGACATACACAACAAGTTGAAATCGCAAATTCAACAGTGAGTTGTTTGGAAGGAATCGGTGACAGTGGGTAACCGCAAGCATTGCAACTGGGAAGTCAGGCTGGGAAATACGTTTTGAACGGTCATCCAACTCGGAATTGTAAATCTTTTTATTAATGACATAATTTGCCAACTAACGACCGCCTCGCACAACATTGTGAGTCCCAAAAGGTCTTATATGTTGCTGCATCAATTATGTAATATGCCAGGGAGATCTGATATGGCTGACCACAGCCATACCTCAGCTAGGATTTTTTAAAAGGCAGTAAACGAGGCTGAATGAACTGTTTCAATGCCAGACAAGGTTCTGCTGATAGTCAGGTGTAGTGTTGGTAAGGATTCACTTCATTGTGCTGGAAAGAAAGCTCTGCTGTTGGGACATCTTTATGTAGGCCTTAACAGTTTGTGGGCACCGCTTGTTGCCGTTATAGTGCAATTAATGTATTGTTTAGTGTTGTGTCTTTACTGGCATGCATCTAAAAACATATATTTAGAGTTTGCCCCACCAAGATGTACATGCTAAAATCACCACTGTGTACATTATAAGGTACAAATCTGTCGTTCTGCCCCTGAACAAGGCAGTTAACCCACTGTTCCTAGGCTGTCATTGAAAATAAGAATTTGTTCTTAACTGACTTGCCTAGTTAAATAAAGGTAAGAAAATAAAAAAAAACAGACTCACACACACACACACAGTACACACACAGTACACACACATTTGTTCACCTGCCCAGATGTGAATCAGCTGTGAGCTGAATCTGGTGCAACGCATCATTTCTCAGTATTCTGAGACCTGTGTTTTGTTGTTCATTGTCCCTGTTCAAATAAACGTAACAGAAAAATAAAATATAAGCACACACACACAGATACACACAGATACACACAGATACACACACACACACACACAGATACACACAGACACACACACAGATACAGACACACACACAGATACACACAGACAGACACACACACACAGACACACACACAGATACACACAGACAGACACACACACACAGACACACACACAGATACACACAGACAGACACACACACACAGACACACACACAGATACACACAGACAGACACACACAGACACACACACAGATACACAGAGACAGACACACACAGACACACACACAGATACACACAGACAGACACACACAGACACACACACAGATACACACAGACACACACAGACACACACACAGACACACACAGACAGACACACACAGACACACACACAGACACACACACAGACACACACACAGACACACACACAGACACACACACAGACACACACACAGATACACACAGACAGACACACACAGACACACACACAGATACACACACACACAGACACACACACAGACACACACAGACACACACACACACACAGACACACACACACACACACACACACAGATACACACAGACAGACACACACAGACACACACACAGATACACACACACACAGACACACACACAGACACACACAGACACACACACACACACAGACACACACAGATACACACACACACACAGACACACACACAGACACACACAGACACACACACAGACACACACACACACACACACACACACACACACAGACAGACACACACAGATACACAGATACACACAGATACACACAGACAGACACACACAGATACACACACACAGACACACACAGACACACACAGATACACACACACACACAGACACACACACAGACACACACAGACACACACACAGACACACACACACACACACACACACACACAGACAGACACACACAGATACACAGATACACACAGATACACACAGACAGACACACACAGATACACACACACAGACACACACACACACACACAGAGACACACACAGACACACACAGACAACGACTAAATGAGAGTATTACCAGGGAATGGATTGGATGAATAGGCCCAGCTTTCTTAACAGCCATCATAGACTGTTTAGAAAAGACGTTGCGGACGCTAAGTCGCAACAGCGTGCTAGGCTGCTTTCCATGGACAGCGATTAATCATAATTAATTGTGAAGTGTGCGCTGTTAATTTGGCCAGATGACTGCTGGAAGAGTGCCAGAGTCTGCTCAGTCAGAGCCATTCCATTGGATGGCAACGCCGTAGGAATATACTAGATACTCAAGAGAGGAAGAGGGCCAGAGTCTGCTCAGTCTGAGCCATTCCATTGGATGGTAACACCGTAGGAATATACTAGATACTCAAGAGAGGAAGAGGGCCAGAGTCTGCTCAGTCTGAGCCATTCCATTGGATGGTAACACCGTAGGAATATACTAGATACTCAAGAGAGGAAGAGGGCCAGAGTCTGCTCAGTCTGAGCCATTCCATTGGATGGTAACACCGTAGGAATATACTAGATACTCAAGAGAGGAAGAGGGCCAGAGTCTGCTCAGTCTGAGCCATTCCATTGGATGGTAACACCGTAGGAATATACTAGATACTCAAGAGAGGAAGAGGGCCAGAGTCTGCTCAGTCTGAGCCATTCCATTGGATGGTAACACCGTAGGAATATACTAGATACTCAAGAGAGGAAGAGTGCCAGAGTCTGCTCAGTCAGAGCCATTCCATTGGATGGTAACACCGTAGGAATATACTAGATACTCAAGAGAGGAAGAGGGCCAGAGTCTGCTCAGTCTGAGCCATTCCATTGGATGGTAACACCGTAGGAATATACTAGATACTCAAGAGAGGAAGAGGGCCAGAGTCTGCTCAGTCTGAGCCATTCCATTGGATGGTAACACCGTAGGAATATACTAGATACTCAAGAGAGGAAGAGGGCTAAACTAATTGGTGTGTGTTGGGTGGGCAGATTTTTTCTAATCTGGTCACAGTGTTTTAGGAGAGCACATGCACCCGGAGAAAAAGAACGTTCTATCTAGAACCTAAAAGTTTTTCTTTACTGTCTCCAGAGGAGAACCCTTTGAAGAATCATTTTTGGCTCCAGGTAGAACTCTTCTGGGTTCCATGTAGAACCATTTCTACAGATGATTCTACATGGAACCCAGAAGGGTTCTACCTGGATCAAAAGGGGTTTTATCTGGAATCAAAAGGGTTTCGCTATTGGGACAGCCCAAGAGAACTTTTGGAACCCTTTCCCCCTAAGAGTGTACAGTACTAGAGCCACACACACACTATGTCCACACACATACATATGTCAGCTCAGGGATTTGAACTTGCAACCTTCCAGTTACTAGTCCAAAGCTCTAACCACTAGGCTACCCTGCCGCCATTGGTGACTAATCAGGGTCTAATTGTCCTCTTGCTCTCTGCCTGTTAGCAGAGAGGAGATGGTTGTGTTGTTGATTCAGCATTCTGTATCTATCTAAGGACTAGTAGATACTAAATAATGTATATATAATTGGTTATGTGTACATAGCACAGCTAGCGAGGGAGTTGTACTGTCAGCCCCGTAGCATAGAGCTGGAGACAGCTCAGGGAGTTGTACTGTCAGTCCCGTAACATAGAGCTGGAGACAGTATGAGGGAGTTGTACTGTCAGCCCTGTAACATAGAGCTGGAGACAGTATGAGGGAGTTGTACTGTCAGCCCTGTAACATAGAGCTGGAGACAGTATGAGGGAGTTGTACTGTCAGGCCTGTAACATAGAGCTGGAGACACTATGAGGGAGTTGTACTGTCAGCCCCGTAACATAGAGCTAGAGACAGTATGAGGGAGTTGTACTGTCAGCCCTGTAACATAGAGCTAGAGACAGTATGAGGGAGTTGTACTGTCAGCCCTGTAACATAGAGCTGGAGACAGTATGAGAAAGTTGTACAGTCAGCCCTGTAACATAGAGCTGGAGACAGTATGAGGGAGTTGTACTGTCAGCCCTGTAACA
The DNA here is from genome assembly GCF_057628025.1 of Oncorhynchus mykiss. Classification (NCBI taxonomy): domain Eukaryota; kingdom Metazoa; phylum Chordata; class Actinopteri; order Salmoniformes; family Salmonidae; genus Oncorhynchus; species Oncorhynchus mykiss. The sequence goes on from NC_143031.1 coordinate 73,263,409, forward strand.
TAGAGCTGGGGACAGTATGATGGAGTTGTACTGTCAGCCCCGTAACATAGAGCTGGAGACAGTACGAGGGAGTTGTACTGTCAGCCCCGTAGCATAGAGCTGGAGACAGTATGAGGGAGTTGTACTGTCAGCCCCGTAGCATAGAGCTGGAGACAGTATGAGGGAGTTGTACTGTCAGCCCCGTAACATAGAGCTAGAGACAGTATGAGGGAGTTGTACTGTCAGCCCTGTAACATAGAGCTAGAGACAGTATGAGGGAGTTGTACTGTCAGCCCTGTAACATAGAGCTGGAGACAGTATGAGGGAGTTATACAGTCAGCCCTGTAACATAGACATGTAGACAGTATGAGGGAGTTGTACTGTCAGCCCTGTAACATAGAGCTGGAGACAGTATGAGGGAGTTGTACTGTCAGCCCTGTAACATAGACCTGGAGACAGTATGAGGGAGTTGTACAGTCAGCCCTGTAACATAGACCTGTAGACAGTATGAGGGAGTTGTACTGTCAGCCCTGTAACATAGAGCTGGAGACAGTATGAGGGAGTTGTACTGTCAGCCCTGTAACATAGAGCTAGAGACAGTATGAGGGAGTTGTACTGTCAGCCCTTTAACATAGAGCTGGAGACAGTATGAGGGAGTTGTACAGTCAGCCCTGTAACATAGACCTGTAGACAGTATGAGGGAGTTGTACTGTCAGCCCTGTAACATAGAGCTGGAGACAGTATGAGGGAGTTGTACTGTCAGCCCTGTAACATAGAGCTAGAGACAGTATGAGGGAGTTGTATTGTCAGCCCTTTAACATAGAGCTGGAGACAGTATGAGGGAGTTGTACTGTCAGCCCTGTAACATAGAGCTGGAGACAGTATGAGGGAGTTGTACTGTCAGCCCCGTAACATAGAGCTGGAGACAGTATGAGGGAGTTGTACTGTCAGCCGGGTAACATAGAGCTGGAGACAGTATGAGGGAGTTGTACTGTCAGCCCCGTAGCATAGAGTTGGAGACAGTATGAGGGAGTTGTACTGTCAGCTCTGTAACATAGAGCTGGAGACAGTATGAGGGAGTTGTACTGTCAGCCCTGTAATATAGAGCTGGAGACAGTATGAGGGAGTTGTACTGTCAGCCCCGTAACATAGAGCTGGAGACAGTATGAGGGAGTTGTACTGTCAGCCGGGTAACATAGAGCTGGAGACAGTATGAGGGAGTTGTACTGTCAGCCCCGTAGCATAGAGCTGGAGACAGTATGAGGGAGTTGTACTGTCAGCTCTGTAACATAGAGCTGGAGACAATATGAGGGAGTTGTACTGTCAGGCCCGTAGCATAGAGCTGGAGACAGTATGAGGGAGTTGTACTGTCAGCCCCGTAACATAGAGCTGGAGACACTATGAGGGAGTTGTACTGTCAGCCCCGTAACATAGAGCTGGAGACAGTATGAGGGAGTTGTACTGTCAGCCGGGTAACATAGAGCTAGGGACAGTATGACGGAGTTGTACTGTCAGCCCTGTAACATAGAGCTAGAGACAGTATGAGGGAGTTGTACTGTCAGCCCTGTAACATAGAGCTGGAGACAGTATGAGGGAGTTGTACTGTCAGCCCCGTAACATAGAGCTGGAGACATTACAAGCTGACTCAGCTAAATGATACCCAACACATTATGTACTTATAGACACAAAACATGTTACAGGGTACACACGCATAAGTAGACACACAAATACATGCATGCATGCGCACACACACACACGTGCACGCACGAGCAAGAGCAGGTTCACATGGAGCCAGGCAGCCAGGCAACCTAATTAGAGCGACTACATGTCCGTGCAGACTGCAGATAGTGGAGAGTGAATCTTAGACTATAGACTGTTCTGTTAGTGATTTAACACCCAGGAGAGGCTGCAACCTTCTTCAGACAGACAGATCTCTCCGTTAGCTGCAGTGATGGCGGGAAGACGAGCACACACACACACACTTGCAGTAACGCACGCAGGAGCTAATGCCCCACTTTAGAAAATGCTGGGTAAGTTTGCCTCTCTGTTTCCTTTTCTATGTTCTGAGAAAAAAAGAGTGTAACAGAATGAGAAGTGGGGAGACCATGCAGACAACTCCAATATTTAGTCTCTACTCTGCCTTTCTTTCATTCTGTCATTTCTTATTAACCACTCTTCCCCCCCCCCCCCTCTTTGTCATTGTCAGAGAAATGTGTCAGATAAATTCTTAGAAAGGTCAGCTGAGAGGTTATCCATTGTTAGTTGCACTTGCTTTCTTATAATCAACAACCATCGATCCGTTGAGGGAATGAAGACCACAGATACTGTCAGTCTCTTCCAGACAGACGTTTTGGCATCGTGATCTGCAAACAAAGACTTGTCCTCTTCCAATGGAGGTACATTTTTAACATTTAATTAGGCAAGTCAGTTAAGAACAAATTCTTCATAAGATCCTTCTCCCCCGATCGCTCAGTTTGGCCGGGCGGCCACCTCTAGGAAGAGTCTTGGTGGTTCAAAACTTCTTCCATTTAAGAATGATGGAGGCCACTGTGTTCTTGGGGACATTAAATGCCGCAGGCATTTCTTGCTACCCTTCCCCAGAACTGTGCCTCGACACAATCCTGTCTCGGAGCTCTATGGACAATTCCATTCGACCTCATGGCTTGGTTTTTGCTATGACATGAGCTGTCAACTGTGGGACCTCATAAAGACAGGTGTGTGCCTTTCCAAATCATGTCCAATCAATTTAATTACCACAGGTGGACTCCAAAGAAGTTGGAAACAGGATACTCCTGAGCTCAATACTGAATTTGAATACTTATGGAAATACGTTTTAAAAAATTTAAAAATAATTATTATTGTGTGTAGATTGCTGATGGGTTTAAAAAGAAAATCTATTTTAAAATAAGGCTGTAACACAACAAACTGTGGAAAAAGTCAAGGGTTCTGAATACTTTCCGAAGGCACTGTATTAGCCCAGAATTCTTATCTTACAATTTGAGGTATTTTCATCTGTAGAGACTAAAAAAGGAATGGGTATTGCATGTAGTTTCACCGAATCTCAAGTGAGAGAAGGTCAGTGCAACAACAACAAAAAGCCCCTGAACGACAGGTTCAATACAAAAAATACAAAATGGCAGAATTGGAACCTGTTCACTAATACAAAGTCTATGTGGAATCCTTTCACTAATACAAAGATCTATGTGGAACCCTTTCACTAATACAAAGTTCTATGTGGAACCCTTTCACTAATACAAAGATCTATGTGGAACCCTTTCACTAATACAAAGTTCTATGTGGAACCCTTTCACTAATACAAAGATCTATGTGGAACCCTTTCACTAATACAAAGTTCTATGTGGAACCCTTTCACTAATACAAAGTCTATGTGGAACCCTTTCACTAATACAAAGATCTATGTGGAACCCTTTCACTAATACAAAGTTATATGTGGAACCCTTTCACTAATACAAAGTTAAATGTGGAACCCTTTCACTAATACAAAGATCTATGTGAAACCCTTTCACTAATACAAAGTTCTATGTGGAACCCTTTCACTAATACAAAGTTCTATGTGGAACCCTTTCACTAATACAAAGTTCTATGTGGAACCCTTTCACTAATACAAAGTTCTATGTGGAACCCTTTCACTAATACAAAGTTATATGTGGAACCCTTTCACTAATACAAAGATCTATGTGAAACCCTTTCACTAATACAAAGTTCTATGTGGAACCCTTTCACTAATACAAAGTTCTATGTGGAACCCTTTCACTAATACAAATATATATATGGAACCCTTTCACTAAAACAAAGATCTATATGGAACCCTTTCACTAATACAAAGTTCTATGTGGAACCCTTTCACTAATACAAAGTTATATGTGGAACCCTTTCACTAATATAAAGTTATATGTGGAACCCTTTCGCTAATACAAATATCTATATGGAACCCTTTCACTAAAACAAAGTTATATGCGGAACCCTTTCACTAATACAAAGTTATATGTGGAACCCTTTCACTAATACAACGATCTATGTGGAACCCTTTCACTAATACAAAGTTCTATGTGGAACCCTTTCACTAATACAAAGATCTATGTGGAACCCTTTCACTAATACAAAGATCTGTATGGAACCCTTTCACTTATACAAAATTCTATGTGGAACCTTTCACTAATGCAAAGTTCTATGTGGAACCCTTTCACTAATACAAAGATCTATGTGGAACCCTTTCACTAATACAAATATCTATATGGAACCCTTTCACTAAAACAAAGTTATATGCGGAACCCTTTCACTAATACAAAGTTATATGTGGAACCCTTTCACTAATACAACGATCTATGTGGAACCCTTTCACTAATACAAAGTTCTATGTGGAACCCTTTCACTAATACAAAGATCTATGTGGAACCCTTTCACTAATACAAAGATCTGTATGGAACCCTTTCACTTATACAAAATTATATGTGGAACCTTTCACTAATACAAAGTTCTATGTGGAACCCTTTCACTAATACAAAGTTCTATGTGGAACCCTTTCACTAATACAAAGATCTATGTGGAACCCTTTCACTAATACAAAGATCTGTATGGAACCCTTTCACTTATACAAAATTCTATGTGGAACCTTTCACCACTAGAGCCTCCTATAATGTACCAATGGTCCGGCAAACACATCTGTAATTAAACCAACGACAGTTTAGCAGCGAGGAAAGGGTGGAGTTGAGCGCTGGAAAATCCATCCAGAGCCCAGCCGTAAACATCGCCGGTAGCTAGCTAGATGGAGCTCGAGGAGGGAGGGTATTTTCAATTATTATACTTTGCAAGTGAGTAGATTGCATGCTCCATGATGTTAGAATTACAAACGCACAGTTGACTGGCTGTTACTATCTGTGTCTACATTGTGTGCTAGACATTGTTGGGTTTTAGCGGGGATTATTTTAAAGCCCCGCCGACCCAAACACGTGATTTGTTGGGAGAGTTGTCTATCTGAAGAGCACCCTCCCCTAATTGGCCAAGAAAATCTGCCATGAATCACAGACCTAGTGCTGCATTTCCCTATAGGTCTGGGTTTCCGCAGACTATTTCACCACCAAAGGGTTCTATCTGGAAGCAAACAGGGTTCTCCTGAGGGGACAAACAAAGACGAGCTGATGGTACAAGCTGCTGTCTACAGATCAGTGTGGACACTGTGTAACATAGCAGGGGGACACTAGGGGTCTGTGGGAACTAAATAGATGACAGTAAACACCTTTGATAGCAGTGTATGTGTGTGTGTGTGTGTGTGTGTGTGTGTGTGTGTGTGTGTGTGTGTGTGTGTGTGTGTGTGTGTGTGTGCGTGTGTGTGTGTGTCACAAACCAGTGATGGCAGGTGTGTGTGTGTGTGTGTCACAAACAGTGAGGGTGTGTGTGTGTGTTGAGAATTATAATTTTTATTAGGATCCCATAACGTCAGCTAATCTTCCTAAGCTTTCAAACAAAACAAAAGTCATCTCTGCCCCATGCCAAATGTATAGAATTGCGGTGAAATGAGCTTCTCTCCACCAACAAGAGGGGTGTGAACAGTTTGTGGTCGCATGGGTTTGCCACCGGACCTTTGCCACCTAGGAAATGTGTGTGACCGGACCTTTCCAAATAGTACTTATATATCTGTATGTGTGTGTGTGTGGACGGGTACCCCCGAAGTGTTCTAGGGGTGAAAGGTTGTTACATAATTATGGAACGGTATAAGGTCACAACCCCCCACTGTTTCACTAACCCCTTCCTGTCCCCTTCCTGTCCCTTTCCTGTCCCCTACCTGTCCCTTTCCTGTCCCTTTCCTGTCCCCTTCCTGTCCCTTTCCTGTCCCTTTCCTGTCCCCTTCCTGTCCCTTTCCTGTCCCTTTCCTGTCCCCTTCCTGTCCCTTTCCTGTCCCATTCCTGTCCCTTTCCTGTCCCCTTCCTGTCCCTTTCCTGTCCCCTTCCTGTCCCCTTCCTGTTCCTTTCCTGTCCCTTTCCTGTCCCCGTCCTGTTCCCTGCCTGTCCCTTTCCTGTTCCCTTCCTGTCCCTTTCCTGTTCCCTTCCTGTCCCTTTCATGTTCCCTTCCTGTCCCTTTCCTGTCCCCTTCCTGTCCCTTTCCTGTCCCTTTCCTGTCCCTTTCATGTCCCCTTCCTGTCCCTTTCATGTCCCTTTCCTGTCCCCTTCCTGTCCCTTTCCTGTCCCCTTCCTGTCCCTTTCATGTCCCTTTCCTGTCCCCTTCCTGTCCCTTTCATGTCCTCTTCCTGTCCCCTTTATGTCCTCTTCCTGTCCACCCTGATGGGTGAAGTAAACATCCCGTACAGCTACGGGTCAGTGAACCACACCCACCCTAAGCGACACACCCATAGACACAAGGTACAATACAACCCTCTCGAGCTATTGTCACGACTTCTACCGAAGGTGGCTCCTCTCCCTGTTCGGGCGGCGCACGGCAGTCGGCGTTGCCTGTCTACTAGCCATCACTGATCCCTTTTTCCTTTTCTGTGTGTTTTGTCTTTGGTTCTTTTTCACACCTGGTTTCATTTGCATTAATTTCTGTGTGTATATATGTACCCTGTTGCCTGTCTAAGTTTGTGCGGGATTAGTCTTTCATTGTGATGTGCTCGGTGAGGTTATGCCGTTATTTGTTTTCACGGATTCTTAAGTTTGTGATTGTCGGAACTTTGTTTGTTCCTCCGTGCGTTTGTACGGGTTCTCTGTTGTCGAGGGTGTTTCGATTGTGCCATTCCTGTGTTGGTGGACTGTCTCATTAAAACACGCATCTCAGACATCCTTGCTCTCCTGCGCCTGACTCCTACACCTACCACATTATCACAGCTATACACACAAGCACACACAACCACTGTCAACATTATCACAGCTATACACACAAGCACACACAACCACTGTCAACATTATCACAGATATACACACAAGCACACACAACCACTGTCAACATTATCACAGCTATACACACAAGCACACACAACCACTGTCAACATTATCACAGCTATACACACAAGCACACACAACCACTGTCACCCCATTCTTGCCTGTCAGCTTGACTCCGTTTTTGTGTTTTGAAGGTCTTGGGGAAGGGTGTCAAAAAAAACTATTCTTCCTCCCTGATACTGTATGATACAGCACATCTATAGCCTTTCTAGTAGAATGCTTCCTGACAATGAAGGTGCGAAGGTAACAGAGAGAATACTGAGGTATTTCAGGGTTTTCACTGTAAAGAGAAAATAACAGATCGTACACACAGACACAATGTGGCAGGATCAAAATGGACCTCTTGTCACTGCTCCAATGGCACACACACACACACACACACACACACACACGCTTGTCATTGAGTCCCAGCCAGGCTGAATTGGAGTAGCTGTACCTCTCTTTCGTCAGTTAGTCAGAGAGAGAGAGAGAGATGCTAGGCCCATCCAGTCTCTCTCTCACACTCACCCTGAAGTGCCACAGACCCACGTACAGAGAAGCACAGCTGAGCCGATGGCACGTTGCCATTCATGGGATAATCACAGCGTTGTGAGTGTGTGATTCTTGCATTTGGAACGTGACACAGTACCCTAATCCCACCCACATATGTACACTTGCAATCCCACTGCATGTTTAAATCACCAGTCACCACCCACCCATCTACACCACACACACACACACACACACGTTCACACGCGCACACACACACTCTTCATTGACAGATCAGCATTCAAGAAGCTCTTTCCACTCAGAGATGCTGTGTACTGTACCCACCAACACGTAAACCTACAAGACAGCCTGTGCCACCCACACAACATGCAAATGTTTCTAAATACAACACTTAGTAGTCAACACACACATACACTCACTCACCCATGCACACTCACTCATTCGCCCACCACCCCACACACACACCCGTGGAGGCTACTGAGGGGAGGCTCATAATAATGGCTGCAATGGAGTGAATGGAATAGTATCAAACATGTGGTTCCTATTCCATAGACTCCATTCCAGCCATTGCTGAGGGGAGGACGGCTCATAGTAGTCTCCACTGGTACACACAGATCAGGGTAAGAATGTCATCACTTTTGGAGCACATCACGCTACCAAATACTTTAAACACCATCCACTTCTTTTAAGAACATTTAGTAACATCCCCGCGGTTAAAGGGGAGGTGAAGAGCTTTTGGGAAGAAGAGTAATTATAATACATTAAGACTACAGGATCCATGGACAAAAGCTCGGCGATGATTTGTGCCTGTGTGAACGAGCTCGTAATTAAACTCAAATCCATTACGGGGCTTTTCTCCGGGATTCATTTAAACGAGGAACGCCGGTAGTAGCATCGCAATTCCCTTCGAATTTGATGGATATGTTTATCAATTGCCTCGATACATTGGGCACAATACATTGTGACGCAGCTGCGGAAATAAATAAAGAATTCCCCCCCCAAAATGAATAACATCTAATTAAAGTCTGCGGCGAGATTGTTCATTATTCATGAAGCCATTGTGACTCCTTTTTATTTTGGAAAGTTATGTTCTCTTCTCTACCTCTTTCACCCATTGTTACTTTTCTTGGTTGAGAATAAAGCAGAGATCAGAGATGATGTAAAAAGGTCTTAGAGACTAAATGTCAGCAATAGAAATTCTTCGTTCTCTACCCCATTCGGACTCTTTTTTAAAGTAATTTCTTCACCTCTTTCGCCCTTTGTTGGATTGGTTTAATTGGGTTTTACAATAAAGCAGAGGTCACAGACAATGTAAAAACGTCTTAGAGACAAAATGTCAGCAATATAAAATCTCTGTTCGCTCCCATGGTCTTTGTTTTTCCTGCCTTCTCACAACCTCGATGATGACTGTACAAATATAATTGCGCATGTGTCACCACTCAGTACAGTCTGAAGGAATGTTCCGGACACTTAGGATGGATGCATATCCTTGTGTTTGGTGCTAAGCTTTTACATTCAATGTGACCTTTGTTAGAGCAACGCACAGTGTGAGGCGGCTTAAAGTCAAATTATACAAGTGTTCAACTTCGTTGTCATCATCTCTAGCGCCACCCAGACATCAACATATGTGAAAATGGCGCGTTACTATGTTTTGTTGTCAAAAATATATAGGAAGATAAGTGTTTCCGATGACATCATCTGGTGTGCATCATGTGATTTTAACCAATTATGTGTAGGCATTATTAAGTGAGTAGCTACAGTAGCTAGCTCTGACCTCTATATCCAGCCTTCCACTGTGTTGTTGTGTTGCACATGCTCTGTCAAAGCCAAGGTCGCATCAACCGGAACACATCCCACATTTGCATCCACCCTTAAAGTTTGCAGCGTGGTAGAAAATAATTAGCAGTTTGGCGTATTTGGGAGACAAAATGAAGGAAATAGAACAGGACAGCTGTTCGTCAGCACTAGAGACTTCTCTTCTACTTCCTGGTCTCACATCGTCCAGTAAAGATGAGATTTCTGTCAAACAATGAACAACAGGTTTCCCCTACTGGAACAGGTTTCTCGTACTCCTGCACTTTGTGTTTTCTATCTTGTGTGTTTTTTATTTGTGTTTTCAGTGTCTGACGAGAAACGGAGAGAGACTTCCCTTTGCGTATCTGCAGATGTATTTTGGTAAAAAGTTAGAAACGTTCTAACAACACATTTGTACCACACTGCCTCCCTCTTCGACAATCCATCTCCATTTTGTTTCGTGTGGACTCAACACAACAGGAGCGCTCACCAGATGCTTTTTGGCCCTGTAAAGCCTCAAAGATTTAAAAAACTTAGTAGTGAAAAGAGAAATGCTGTGTGTACGCACGTTTGGCCTTAATGACTGCGTTTTGCAACCCCTGCAGAAACAGAAACATCTCTGGATGTAGACAGACTGAGTGGTCGTACCATCGGAGTTGAAATGTATTACTCTTAATCTTTCCCACGACGATTCCAGATGGTTTCACACTGAGTCGTTATGTGTGTGTGTGTGTGTGTGTGTGTGTGTCTACAGAAACTAGAAGAAGCTAGAGCTTATTTCTGATCCGCGGCTGCGAGCTCCGCCCGAGGCTAAAGGTTTTATGAGGCTGGGAGTATAACACCGCAGGATCATAGGATTGAGCCAACATAGTTGTTCAGCTGTTCTCTCTTGCCTGCTACATTTCTGATTCAGGTGACTGAGAGGGACAGGGAGGTTAATAAGGATGATGGAACCAATGACAGACGATAGTTTCATGGTTTCTCGAGTTTCTATCAGAATAGGCAAAATAAACAATAAAACTCTTTCTCTTTTGAGTCAACTTGATTATTTGACCCAAACCCATCTACCGGAGAAAAGAAAGCAAAGCGTAACCATAACAACCACACAAGACAACTGAAGAGAATGTGGGTCAAAGAACTGTGACCTCAAGTTGAAATCGCGTCTTGGTGAATAGCTCATGTATTGTGCCATCTGCCTCTGTATTTGGGGGTTTGAATAGCAGAACATATACAGTGTTTGTGACTTGAAATGACAAAGCGTAGTTCCACAAAATGTTTACTCCCAAAAAACAGCATTTCCTGTCATAGTGACACAAAATGTTTACTCCCAAAAAACAGCATTTCCTGTCATAGTGACACAAAATGTTTACGGCTAAAAAACATGGTGTATCAGTGTAGTTGTTCAGGGCCACAGACATGATGTACCCGACAAACCCCTCGTATCCACTGTTATCTACACATTCTGGTATCCAATAGGATCCAACTAGGCTGGTATACAGAGTTTATCTGAGAGCATGTTGTTGGTTTTACAGTCTTATCTGCAGCGGAGGGAATGTAACACAAGATGGACGCTGATACGGAGACAGCCTTTATCATAAACACTATTGATTGAGCTGCATTCATATTCTGAGCCGATGCCCGACTCCCTCTGCTCCTCGCTGCCAATCAATCAATCAATCTCGCACACACACCGTGTAGATGCAGTCAACAGGAGCTGAATGGAGGAGAGACGAAGAGAGGGAATGTATGTTTGTATGTTTATTGGTGTTGTGGGCATTGAGTAATTTCATTTTTCAGTACCAATTTTAATGTCCAGTTGTAAAACAGTGTTCCAATCACAATGTACACTACTTTATATAGTTACTGCTGGATGTCTTACTGAGTGCTTTACAGGATTTAGAGTTGCACATGTTGCTATCAGGATTCCACTGTTAGACTAATGTGTTTTCTATATGTCTCTAATCCACTACTGTTAGACTAATATGTATTCTATATGTCTCTAATCCACTACTGTTAACTAATATGTTTTCTATGTCTCTAATCCACTACTGTTAGACTAATATGTTTTCTATATGTCTCTAATCCACTACTGTTAACTAATATGCATTCTATATGTCTCTAATCCACTACTGTAAACTGATATGTATTCTATATGTCTCTATTCCACTACTGTTAACTAATATGTTTTCTATATGTCTCTAATCCACTACTGTTAACTAATATGTTTTCTATGTCTCTAATCCACTACTGTTAACTAATATGTTTTCTATGTCTCTAATCCACTACTGTAAACTAATATGTTTTCTATGTCTCTATTCCACTACTGTTAGACTAATATGTTTTCTATGTCTCTAATCCACTACTGTTAGACTAATATGTTTTCTATGTCTCTATTCCACTACTGTTAACTAATATGTTTTCTATGTCTCTAATCCACTACTGTAAACTAATATGTTTTCTATGTCTCTATTCCACTACTGTTAACTAATATGTTTTCTATGTCTCTAATCCACTACTGTTAGACTAATATGTTTTCTATATGTCTCTAATCCACTACTGTTAACTAATATGTTTTCTATGTCTCTAATCCACTACTGTAAACTAATATGTATTCTATATGTCTCTAATCCACTACTGTTAACTAATATGTTTTCTATGTCTCTAATCCACTACTGTTAACTAATATGTTTTCTATGTCTCTAAGTTTGCGGACGACACAACAGTGGTAGGCTTGATTACCAACAACGACGAGACGGCCTACAGGGAGGAGGTGAGGGCCCTCGGAGTGTGGTGTCAGGAAAATAACCTCACACTCAACGTCAACAAAACTAAGGGGATGATTGTGGACTTCAGGAAACAGCAGAGGGAACACCCCCCTATCCACATCGATGGAACAGTAGTGGAGAGGGTAGCAAGTTTTAAGTTCCTCGGCATACACATCACAGACAAACTGAATTGGTCCACTCACACAGACAGCATTGTGAAGAAGGCGCAGCAGCGCCTCTTCAACCTCAGGAGGCTGAAGAAATTCGGCTTGTCACCAAAAGCACTCACAAACTTCTACAGATGCACAATCGAGAGCATCCTGGCGGGCTGTATCACCGCCTGGTACGGCAACTGCTCCGCCCTCAACCGTAAGGCTCTCCAGAGGGTAGTGAGGTCTGCACAACGCATCACCGGGGGCAAGCTACCTGCCCTCCAGGACACCTACACCACCCGATGTTACAGAAAGGCCATAAAGATCATCAAGGACATCAACCACCCGAGCCACTGCCTGTTCACCCCGCTATCATCCAGAAGGCGAGGTCAGTACAGGTGCATCAAAGCTGGGACCGAGAGACTGAAAAACAGCTTCTATCTCAAGGCCATCAGACTGTTAAACAGCCACCACTAACATTGAGTGGCTGCTGCCAACACACTGACACTGACTCAACTCCAGCCACTTTAATAATGGGAATTGATGGGAAATTATGTAAATATATCACTAGCCACTTTAAACAATGCTACCTTATATAATGTTACTTACCCTACATTATTCATCTCATATGCATACGTATATACTGTACTCTATATCATCGACTGTATCCTTATGTAATACATGTATCACTAGCCACTTTAACTATGCCACTTTGTTTACATACTCATCTCATATGTATATACTGTACTCGATACCATCTACTGTATCTTGCCTATGCTGCTCTGTACCATCACTCATTCATATATCCTTATGTACATATTCTTTATCCCCTTACACTGTGTACAAGACAGTAGTTTTGGAATTGTTAGTTAGATTACTTGTTGGTTATTACTGCATTGTCGGAACTAGAAGCACAAGCATTTCGCTACACTTGCATTAACATCTGCTAACCATGTGTATGTGACAAATAAAATTTGATTTGATTTGATTTGAATCCACTACTGTTAACTAATATGTATTCTATATGTCTCTAATCCACTACTGTTAACTAATATGTATTCTATATGTCTCTAATCCACTACTGTTAGACTAATATGTATTCTATATGTCTCTATTCCACCACTGTTAGACTAATATGCATTCAATATGTCTCTAATCCACTACTGTTAACTAATATGTATTCTATATGTCTCTATTCCACTACTGTTAGACTAATATGTATTCTATATGTCTCTAATCCACTACTGTAAACTAATATGTATTCTATATGTCTCTAATCCACTACTGTTAACTAATATGTATTCTATATGTCTCTATTCCACTACTGTTAACTAATATGCTTTCTATGTCTCTAATCCACTACTGTTAACTAATATGTTTTTTATATGTCTCTAATCCACTACTGTTAGACTAATATGTATTCTATATGTCTCTAATCCACTACTGTCAACTAATATGTTTTCTATATGTCTCTATTCCACTACTGTTAACTAATATGTTTTCTATATGTCACTAATCCACTACTGTTAACTAATATGTTTTCTATATGTCTCTAATCCACTACTGTTAACTAATATGTTGTCTTCTCCTGCTCCTTATATACCACCAGTCTTTGCTGCAGTAGAATGTTGTCTGCATTCTACATTTCTCTGCGCCCTGGTCAAAAGTAACGCACCATGTGGGACTCATCCAGAGAGAAACTCTGAGGTTTATAAATGATGAGGACGGACTCAACCTAAATCAAAACACTGATCACGCATTGGCATTATTGATATCGTCTGGTCCGTGTTTAGATTGACGTTCAGAGTGTTTAACAGTGACAGGTACCGGGCTGCAGGTGTGGTTGCAGGGTACAGTGAACATCTTAGGACTTCTGAGCTTCAACATGCAGGACTAGTGAAATAAAATAAGGACAATGGTATTAAAAACAATAGAAATAGCACTATATACATAATAACAACTGTATCAGTGGTGAATAAATACATGACCATTTTGGTGGAGGCAGCTACAGTTAAACAGGTTGAGAGGTGGAGAGGAGAGGACAGGAGGAGAGAGGTGGAGAGGAGAGGACAGGAGGAGAGAGGTGGAGAGGAGAGTACTGAAGAGTAGAATAAAAGAGAAGACGGGATGTCACTATAAGGTAGCCCTGCCTAGATTACACCAGTGTCACTGTGTGAGTCAGAGAGTTTCCTCCATGAAGTCCCTGAGGAGGGCCTGTTCACTCTGATGTTGTTCGGCTACTGGCTCAGACACAACACCCAGGTTCAGTCTACACTCTGGAGGGGAAACAAGAGGAGAGAGGATAAGAGAAGTCGTGTCTCGCTGTATCAGGCCCTACATGTTCTTTCACCCACGACTAGAGGAGAGGTGGAGAGGTGTCTCTGTTTATGTCCCTGTACTCCATGATGACTCCTCTATCTACAGTATCACTGTCCATCTTGAATATACTTAAGGGTTCAGCAATAAAGGGGAACTTTAGAGAGGGGGTCTCTAGACTCAAAGATGTTGGCTGTATGTGGGTCTTTCTAACTAAATCTAGGTTTGTCTATGGCTATCTTTATCCAGTGGCTAGGAAGGACACAGCAACACTGTGATAGAGCAACAGCTACCAGACGTACCAACAGTAGGGTCTTGCCTATACAAGCTCCCTGTATACACTCACAAAATAACCTTATAAAATGTGTCTTGACAAACGACTGTATATTCTCACCGTACGGGCTCAGTAGCTGTGCACTGAACCTGTGCTGGTGTCGAGAAAGTAAATCCTGTACCTACATCCCAAATGGCACCCTATTCTCTAAATACTGCACTACTTTTGACTAAGGCCCTGGTCAGAAGTAGTGCACTAAACAGGGAATAGGGTGTCATTTGGGAATCACCCAGCTAGAAGCACGACACACTCTCTCTGAACTCGTCAGTAAAAACCACACGCCAATGTTTGAGTTGTCGTTCGATACGCTGTCCCATTCATACCACTTAGTGAGGATGCCGTAATGAGGTCAAGTGTTCTAGATGAGGGCTCACTTAACTGTCCATGATCAGAGCTCGCTCACAGATGGATGAGAGTGAAGAAGCATCTACATCAGTGTTAGTGCGGATGGAGACACCTCTCTCTCTCACTCTCACTCACACGCCTTGTTTAACTAACATTTTGGACACAGTTGATTCCCATTCAAAATAGACTTTCCCTAACCTAACTCTAAACCTACCCTTAACCTAACCCTAACTCCTAATCCTAACACTAATTTTAACCTTAACCCTAAACCCCCTACAAAAAAAGTATTTTTCCTTGTGGGTACTAACAAAATGTCCCCAGTAGGTCAAACTCTTCTTAGTTTACTGTTCTTGTTAAACACATCCACACCAACGCACACACACACACACATACACACGTATTCGTATTGAATTACAACTCTCAAGCTGTGGCCCTTATTGTATCCTCAGGCTTTGTTCTGTAGTTACTATCTTGTTATCCGAGATAGAGACATGGAGAATGTTCTGGTAACCCACTTTGTCAAATGGCTTGTAAAGATGTATTGCCTACGGTGATGCCCAAACCACACACACCTGATGTTACAACATTGCATTTGCAAAACAGCTTACAGTTCTCAGGCAAGACTGCTGATCGGGTTAGCATGGTTCACTGAACCCCTGTGTTGTACAAGAACCAGTGCAGTAAGACGAGTGCTGGAAACACAGGCTTGACTTCAGAAGGAAACCGACTAGAGAACAGACCAGTAGGACTGTACAGCAGCCGTTGTTGCAGTGAGGGGCGATGCATCAGCACAAGTTCACAGATGGCAAACTAATGGACGATTATGAGAGGAAGCCCACCATGCTATGAGAGAACACACACACACACACCACGCTGAGCTAGAACACTGGGAACCGCCCCAAGGAATCCCCCACTGAAACAGACACTATACATTACCATTAGCAGCATCTCACTCAGTATCACACTGGTGATATCTCACTGTGTGTGTGTGTGTGTGTGTGTGTGTGTGTGTGTGTGCACGTAGGAGACGGGTTGTGTGTTTGTAAGAGATGGAGTGTGTGTGTAAGAGATGGAGTGTGTGTGTGTGTGTGTGTGTGTTTAAGAGACGGAGTCTGTGTGTAAGAGATGGAGTGTGTGTGTAAAAGATGGAGTGTGTGTGTGTGTTTAAGAGACGGAGTCTGTGTGTCCCCCCAGAAACAGCATATGCTGGGGTTGAGACGTATCTCCAGTTCCAAGGCCAAACACAGTGAAGCTCACAGTAACTGTACTGTAGAAAGTATCAGTAAATATGTACATTTTCTATTCAATTCTTCTCTCCTGGGAAGTAAACAGAGCCTCTTACTAAACATATTTTCTCGGTTTCCCCGAATAACTCAGAAAAAGAAAATAAGCTTTCCTCAAAAGTAA
Source organism: Oncorhynchus mykiss (assembly GCF_057628025.1). Classification (NCBI taxonomy): domain Eukaryota; kingdom Metazoa; phylum Chordata; class Actinopteri; order Salmoniformes; family Salmonidae; genus Oncorhynchus; species Oncorhynchus mykiss. The sequence goes on from NC_143031.1 coordinate 73,279,943, forward strand.
TGGCGGGGGGGTGAGTTGCTTCGCCGCGTATGAAAAGGAGATTTACGTTATTAACGTTAGATGATTGTAAAAAAAACGCTGACATAGTTTCCTTATCGCCATTGCTTGTTACCGTGGCATTGTGTGAGATTACCCCCAATTTAACGGGTGTTAGGTGATTGGGAATGTTTACAAAGGATTATGGGTTCAGGCGCTGAACACTCAGATGGACATATGCTGTACATGTCATGGAAAGCAAAGTATTGGGATGTATTTGTTTCTATTTACTGTTACTGTCACTCCCTTTGCTCACACACACACACACACACACACACACACACACACACACACACACACACACACACCCCACCTCCCTCTCCTCCTTCTTTGCCCAATCTTCCCCAATCCCTCTCTCGCTTGTTTAGCAAACTCCTCTGCATTCCAGTAAATCCAAAATAAGTTAATCCCAGTCCCATCGACAAATGCAATTTTCGGCTTACCACTGAGCAGCCGACAGCCATGCAAATGGCTGACCCTCTCTGTGTCTGTCGCAACAGGGAGAGGATGGAGAGAGTGGGAGGTAGAAGGGGGAGAGAGTGGGGGGAGGACATGAGGAAGAGGATAGAGAAAGTGGGGGGAGGATGGGAGGAGGGAGTTAGAGGAGAGAGAGAGTGGGGGGAGGATGGGAGGAGGGAGGTAGAGGATGAAGAGAGTGGGGTGGATGGGAGGAGGGAGGTAGAGAATAGAGAGAGTGGGGGGATGAAGTGGAGGAGGGAGGTAGAGGATGGAGACTGGGTGGAGGGAGGAAGAGGATGAAGAGAGTGGGGGTGGATGTGACGAGGGAGGTAGAGAATAGAGAGAGTGGGGGGAGGATAGGAGGAGGGAGGTAGAGGATGGAGAGACTGGGTGGAGGGAGGAAGAGGATGAAGAGAGTGGGGGTGGATGTGACGAGGGAGGTAGAGAATAGAGAGAGTGGGGGGAGGATTGGAGGAGGGAGGTAGAGGATGGAGAGAGTGGGGTGGATGGGAGGAGGGAGGTAGAGAATAGAGAGAGTGGGGGGATGAAGTGGAGGAGGGAGGTAGAGGATGGAGACTGGGTGGAGGGAGGAAGAGGATGAAGAGAGTGGGGGTGGATGTGACGAGGGAGGTAGAGAATAGAGAGAGTGGGGGGAGGATAGGAGGAGGGAGGTAGAGGATGGAGAGACTGGGTGGAGGGAGGAAGAGGATGAAGAGAGTGGGGGTGGATGTGATGAGGGAGGTAGAGAATAGAGAGAGTGGGGGGAGGATTGGAGGAGGGAGGTAGAGGATGGAGAGAGTGGGGGGAGGATAGGAGGAGGGAGGTAGGGGATGGAGAGAGTGGGGGTGGATGGGAGGAGGGAGGTAGAGGATGGAGAGACTGGGGGAGGATGGGAGGAGGGAGGTAGAGGAGAGAGAGAGTGAGAGGAGGATGGAAGGAGAGAGGTAGAGGAGGGAGGAAGAGGATGGAGAGAGTGGGGGGAGGATAGGAGGAGGGAAGTAGAGGATGGAGAGAGTGGGGGTGGATGGGAGGAGGGAGGTAGAGAATAGAGAGAGTGGGGGGATGAAGTGGAGGAGGGAGGTAGAGGATGGAGACTGGGTGGAGGGAGGAAGAGGATGAAGAGAGTGGGGGTGGATGTGACGAGGGAGGTAGAGAATAGAGAGAGTGGGGGGAGGATAGGAGGAGGGAGGTAGAGGATGGAGAGACTGGGTGGAGGGAGGAAGAGGATGAAGAGAGTGGGGGTGGATGTGACGAGGGAGGTAGAGAATAGAGAGAGTGGGGGGAGGATTGGAGGAGGGAGGTAGAGGATGGAGAGAGTGGGGTGGATGGGAGGAGGGAGGTAGAGAATAGAGAGAGTGGGGGGATGAAGTGGAGGAGGGAGGTAGAGGATGGAGACTGGGTGGAGGGAGGAAGAGGATGAAGAGAGTGGGGGTGGATGTGACGAGGGAGGTAGAGAATAGAGAGAGTGGGGGGAGGATAGGAGGAGGGAGGTAGAGGATGGAGAGACTGGGTGGAGGGAGGAAGAGGATGAAGAGAGTGGGGGTGGATGTGATGAGGGAGGTAGAGAATAGAGAGAGTGGGGGGAGGATTGGAGGAGGGAGGTAGAGGATGGAGAGAGTGGGGGGAGGATAGGAGGAGGGAGGTAGGGGATGGAGAGAGTGGGGGTGGATGGGAGGAGGGAGGTAGAGGATGGAGAGACTGGGGGAGGATGGGAGGAGGGAGGTAGAGGAGAGAGAGAGTGAGAGGAGGATGGAAGGAGAGAGGTAGAGGAGGGAGGAAGAGGATGGAGAGAGTGGGGGGAGGATAGGAGGAGGGAAGTAGAGGATGGAGAGAGTGGGGGTGGATGGGAGGAGGGAGGTAGAGGATGGAGAGACTGGGGGAGGATGGGAGGAGGGAGGTAGAGGAGGGAGAGAGTGAGAGGAGGATGGAAGGAGGGAGGTAGAGGAGGGAGGAAGAGGATGGAGAGAGAGGGGCAGAATGAGAGGAGGGAGGTAGAGGATGTAGAGAGTGGGGAGAGCATGGGAAGAGGGAGGTAGAGGGGGAGAAGGGGAGGTAGAGGAGGGGGAGGTAGAGGAGGGAGAGAGTGGGGGGAGGATGGGAGGAGGGATGTAGAGGATGGAGAGACTGGGTGGAGGAAGGAGGTAGAGGATGTAGAGAATGGGTGGAGGATGGAGGTAGAGGATGGAGAGAGTGGGGGGTAGAGGATGGGAGGTAGAGGATGGAGAGACTGGGTGGAGGTAGTAGGTAGAGGATGGAGAGAGTGGGGGGTAGAGGATGGGAGGTAGAGGAGGTAGTGGATGGAGTGACTGGGTGGAGGTAGTAGGTAGATGATATATAGACTGGGTGTGAGGTAGTTGGTAGAGGAAGGAGAAACTGTGGGGAGGATGGAGGTAGAGGATGGAGAGAGTGGGTGGAGGTAGGAGGTAGAAGATGGAGAGACTGGGTGGAGGTAGGAGGTAGAGGATGTAGAGACTGGGTGGAGGTAGGAGGTAGAGGATGTAGAGAATGGGTGGAGGTAGGAGTTAGAGGATGGAGAGACTTTGTGGAGGATGGAGGTAGAGGATGTAGAGACAGGTTGGAGGTAGGAGGTAGAGGATGTAAAGACTAGGTGGAGGTAGGAGGTAGAGGATGGAGAGACTGGGTGGAGAAGGGAGGTAGAGGATATAGAGACTGGGTGGAGGTAGGAGGTAGAGGATGGAGAAACTGTGGGGAGGATGGAGGTAGAGGATGGAGAGACTGGGTGGAGGTTGGAGGTAGAGGATGGAGAGACTGGGTGGAGGTAGGAGGTTGAGGAAGGAAAGACTGGGTGGAGGTAGAGGATGTAGAGACTGGGTGGAGATAGGAGGTAGAGGCTGGAGAGAATGGGTGGAGGTAGGAGGTAGAGGATGTAGAGACTGGGTGGAGTTAGACAATGGAGAGACTGGGTGGAGGTAGAGGATGGAGAGACTGGGTGGAGTTAGGAGGTAGAGGCTAGAGAGAATGGGTGGAGGTAGGAGGTAGAGGATGTAGAGACTGGGTGGAGGTAGAGGATGTAGAGACTGGGTAGAGGTAGGAGGTAGAGGATGGAGAGACTGGGTGGAGGTAGGAGGTAGATGATATAGAGACTGGGTGGAGGTAGGAGGTAGAGGATGGAGAGACTGGGTGGAGGTAGGAGGTAGAGGATGGAGAGACTGGGGGGAGGTAGGAGGTAGAGGATGGAGAGAGTGGGTGGAGGTAGGAGGTAGAGGATATAGAGACTGGGTGGAGGTAGGAGGTAGAGGATGGAGAGACTGGGTGGAGGTAGGAGGTAGAGGATGGAGAGACTGGGGGGAGGTAGGAGGTAGAGGATGGAGAGAGTGGGTGGAGGTAGGAGGTAGAGGATATAGAGACTGGGTGGAGGTAGGAGGTAGAGGATGGAGAGACTGGGTGGAGGTAGGAGGTAGAGGATGGAGAGACTGGGGGGAGGTAGGAGGTAGAGGATGGAGAGAGTGGGTGGAGGTAGGAGATAGAGGATATAGAGACTGGGTGGAGGTAGAAGGTAGAGAATGGAGAGAGTGGGTGGAGGTAGGAGGTAGAGGATGGAGAGACTGGGTGGAGGTAGTAGGTAGATGATGGAGAGAGTGGGGGGTAGAGGATGGGAGGTGGAGGAGGTAGAGGATGGAGTGACTTGGTGGAGGTAGTAGGTAGATGATATATAGACTGGGTGTGAGGTAGTTGGTAGAGGATGGAGGTAGAGGATGGAGAGACTGGGTGGAGGTAGGAGGTAGAGGATGTAGAGACTGGCTGGAGGTAGGACGTAGATGATGGAGAGACTGGGTGGAGGTAGAAGGTAGAGGATGTATAGACTGGGTGGAGGTAGGAGGTAGAGGATGTGGAGACTGGGTGGAGGTAGGAGGTAGAGGATGTAGAGAATGGGTGGAGGTAGGAGGTAGAGGATGGAGAGACTTTGTGGTGGATGGAGGTAGAGGATGTAGAGACTGGGTGGAGGTAGGAGGTAGAGGATGTAGAGACTGGGTGGTAGGAGGTAGAGGATGGAGAGACTGGGTGGAGAAGGGAGGTAGAGGATGTAGAGACTGGGTGGAGGTAGGAGGTAGAAGATGGAGAGACTGGGTGGAGGTAGGAGGTAGAGGATATATAGACTGGTTGGAGGTAGTAGGTAGAGGATGGAAAAACTGTGGGGAGGATGGAGGTAGAGGATGGAGAGACTGGGTGGAGGTAGGAGGTAGAGGATGGAGAGACTGGGTGGAGGTAGGAGGTAGAGGATGTGGAGACTGGGTGGAGGTAGGAGGTAGAGGATGTAGAGACTGGGTGGAGGTAGGAGGTAGAGGATGTAGAGACTGGGTGGAGGTAGGAGGTAGAGGATGTGGAGACTGGGGTGAGGTAGGAGGTAGAGGATGTAGAGAATGGGTGGAGGTAGGAGGTAGAGGATGGAGAGACTGGGTGGAGGTAGGAGGTAGAGGATGTAGAGACTGGGTGGAGGTAGGAGGTAGAGGATGGAGATACTGGGTGGAGGTAGGAGGTAGAGGATGTAGAGACTCGGTGGAGGTAGGAGGTTGAGGATGGAGAGACTGGGTGGAGGTAGGAGGTAGAGGATGTAGAGACTGGGTGGAGGTAGGAGGTTGAGGATGGAGAGACTGGGTGGAGGTAGGAGGTAGAGGATGTAGAGACTGGGTGGAGGTAGGAGGTAGAGGATGTGGAGACTGGGTGGAGGTAGGAGGTAGAGGATGTAGAGAATGGGTGGAGGTAGGAGGTAGAGGATGGAGAGACTTTGTGGTGGATGGAGGTAGAGGATGTAGAGACTGGGTGGAGGTAGAAGGTAGAGGATGTAGAGACTGGGTGGTAGGAGGTAGGGGATGGAGAGACTGGGTGGAGAAGGGAGGTAGAGGATGTAGAGACTGGGTGGAGGTAGGAGGTAGAGGATGGAGAGACTGGGTGGAGGTAGGAGGTAGAGGATGGAGTGACTGGGTGGAGGTAGGAGGTAGAGGATGTAGAGAATGGGTGGAGGTAGGAGGTAGAGGATGTAGAGACTGGGTGGAGTTAGATGATGGAGAGACTGGGTGGAGGTAGAGGATGGAGAGACTGGGTGGAGTTAGGAGGTAGAGGATGTAGAGACTGGGTGGAGGTAGGAGGTAGAAGATGGAGAGAATGGGTGGAGGTAGGAGGTAGAGGATGTAGAGACTGGTTGGAGGTAGTAGGTAGAGGATGGAAAAACTGTGGGGAGGATGGAGGTAGAGGATGGAGAGACTGGGTGGAGGTAGGAGGTAGAGGATGTAGAGAATGGGTGGAGGTAGGAGGTAGAGGATGTAGAGACTGGGTGGAGGTAGGAGGTAGAGGATGTAGAGAATGGGTGGAGGTAGGAGGTAGAGGATGTAGAGACTGGGTGGAGTTAGATGATGGAGAGACGGTGGAGGTAGAGGATGGCGAGACTGGGTGGAGTTAGGAGGTAGAGGCTAGAGAGAATGGGTGGAGGTAGTAGGTAGAGGATGTAGAGACTGGGTGGAGGTAGGTCAAGGATGTAGAGACTGGGTGGAGGTAGGAGGTAGAGGATGGAGAGACTGGGTGGAGGTAGGAGGTAGAGGATGTAGAGACTGGGTGGAGGTAGGAGGTAGTGGATGGAGTGACTGGGTGGAGGTAGGAGGTAGAGGATGTAGAGAATGGGTGGAGGTAGGAGGTAGAGGATGTAGAGACTGGGTGGAGATAGGAGGTAGTGGATGGAGTGACTGGGTGGAGGTAGGAGGTAGATGATATATAGACTGGGGGGAGGTGGAGGTAGAGGATGGCGAGACTGGGTGGAGTTAGGAGGTAGAGGCTAGAGAGAATGGGTGGAGGTAGTAGGTAGAGGATGTAGAGACTGGGTGGAGGTAGGTCAAGGATGTAGAGACTGGGTGGAGGTAGGAGGTAGAGGATGGAGAGACTGGGTGGAGGTAGGAGGTAGAGGATGTAGAGACTGGGTGGAGATAGGAGGTAGTGGATGGAGTGACTGGGTGGAGGTAGGAGGTAGATGATATATAGACTGGGGGGAGGTAGTAGGTAGTAGAGACTCGGTGGAGGTAGGAGGTAGATGATGTCGATACTGGGTGGAGGTAGAAGGTATATGATGTAGAGACAGGGGTGTGAGGTCTGATGTTGTTACTGTCTGGAACACCTGTTCAGTGTCCAGGGTTCACAGCACCCCTACAGCCTTGAAATGTGTCCCAAATGGCAGCCCATTCCCTACATTGTGCATGCTGACTTGTTTAATTTGTGACCTCGCTGAGCACACAGTGATAAACACAACAACTTAGTTGGTAGGCCTATTCCATTTCAGGGCACACAACATTGGCGCAGAGAATCCTCATGTCTCTTTCAATGTGGATTTCAAATGGCCATTGTGATTTGAGGTTGTCCTGCTTGTGTGTGTGTGTCTCAGTGTTGGCGTCAATTCTATTTAAATTCCAGTCAATTCAGGAAGTACAATGAAATTCCAACTCCAATTCCATTACCTTCCAATGCTTTTCAATAAGAACATTTTTGCATTGGAATTTGGTTTACTTTCTGAATAGACTGAAATTTAAATGGAATTGACCCAAACCCTGGTGTCTCTGTGTGTGTGTGTGTGTGTGTGTGTGTGTGTGTGTGTGTGTGTGTGTGTGTGTGTGTGTGTGTGTGTGTGTGTGTGTGTGTGTGTGTGTGTGTGTGTGTGTGCGTGTGTGTGTGTGTGCGTGTGCGTGGTGTGTGTGCGCGTTCATGTAATGGCATAAAGGATCATAATTATTTAGAAAATAATGAATCCACCTCCTCAATGTTGATATGTAGGATAGCAACATTAATGACCACAGTAGCTCATTCAAAATAAAATGATATGCGACAACAATAGCTCCTAAAAAATATATGCGAAAGAATAACGCAAAAGCTTAGTTACGCAATTGATTTTTAAACAGACTTAAGAATACGAAAGCTGAATAGTCATTGACTTTTTATCACCAAACAACAGTACGTTGTCTTGCAAAAATTTAAGCGAAATAATTGAAAATACTGTAACTGAATTCTATTGATAGTGTTTGGCCATTCAAAGGCAGATCACTGTTGGTTTCCTTCGAGGCAATTCAAAGGTGGCATCATATCAAAGTCTTCAGGAATACAATGAGAGAGAGAGAGAGAGAGAGTAGCTCGGGGCGTTCCATGAAAGGGAATGAGAGCAAACATCCCTTTGTCTCTCTCTCTCTTTCTTTACCTCCTTCTCTTTTTTCCCCTGCCACAAGAAAGGACTGGGAAGGAAGAAGGGAGAAACGGTGAGCAGCTTGACGCAGGGTCCTGTATAATGACAGTTTCTCTTCAAACAGAATATCCCTCTCTCCCTCTCTCCCCAGGGCTGGTCAGGTAGACATATCAAAGGAAGGTGAAGACATTTCCTACAGGGCAGTTTCAGGGGTTTCAACACCTCAGGCACTGTTTATATCTTGTTGTCTTCACACCGAGAGAGCTCTTCATCATCCTCATCATCATCACTAACTCTGTTATTGGGAGGGGTTAAATGAGGAAGACACATTTTGGTTGATTGCACTGTGCAACTGACTAGGTATCCCCTTTCCTTTCCCCTGTTATGCACTGATAACAGATTGTAGTCGTGCTGGTTTGATAACACACAATGACACCATCGTCAACATCATTTGAATGTAGTGCTACTCAGCAGCATATTGCAGATACCATGGATGGCTAACCAACTGAGATACAATAGGATGAAATTTGAGATGCAGCTGGCATTTTTCCCCAACGCTGTGGGGACTGAGTGTGTGTGTGTTCCAACTCTGGCCTGATAAACATTCATCATTAACCTCACCATATGGTCCTTGCTGATCAAAATGGCTGAATCAGCATGGTGTCTATCTCTGGAGGGAGGTTCAGCAGGGCAAGTATTGTGTTGAACACACACACACACACACACACAAATGACGCACCTACTACCTCTTACACCGACAAGGACACACAACACCAACAAACCAAAACCTAGGGACACAGTTCAAGCCTTACAAGTGAATGAACTTGAACAACCTTTTTACCTTGATCACAAACCCAAACCACAAAAAAAAAAACACTTAAACCACTAAAATCTTACCCAGCGCTCCCTTTGGCACAGATGTCGCTGGATATACTCTTACCTCAGGACTATATGACTGACTGGCTGTAATGTTTAAAGTCTGAGCGTCAGGGTTATGATGGTAATCCACAGACTGTGGTCAGAGTCAGTGGAGCACAGGGGCTTCGTTCCAAATGGCACCCTATTCCCTACCGTATACAGTACAACACTGTGGACCAGGGCCCATAGAGCTCTGGTCAAAATTAGTGCACTATGTAGGGAATAGGGTGCCATTTGGGATGCACTTTACTGTGATAGAGAAGAGACAGTGAAGCACGGCCTTACAGCAGCCTATAAGCCACAGAGCTGATGTGATGTCCAATCCATTCTGACGCTCAGTCACTCAGAGCAGGGCTGTCTGGTCTGTCTGTCTGTCTGTCTGTGGAGCGACGTTCAGTGCCTCTTTTTAGTGAAGCTCCATCGAAATGTCTGTCTGAGCCCAAGGGACTTTTGAAACTAAGCTTTCTGAGCTCCTGCTCTCTGTTCCTCTCACCTCATCCCCCTCTCTCTCTCTCTCTCTCTCTCTCCCCTCCTCCCTTCTCTCTGTCTCCCCCCTCTCCTCTCCTCTCTCTCTCTCTCATTTTGAGGATCAGTGACATCATGTGAAGCAGCTGCAACCCTAATGCTGTACAGACCAATGATGTATATAAAACCTGGATTATGGATGTGATGTATTGGCCAATGAGAGGCTTTGAATCCACCGGTCGACTATATTGGCGCTCCCTATAAAGAAGCAGTCTTCCATAGGAACGAATGAAAGCTGTTGCACAGCAACTCACTGCCTTCCTGAAGACAAACAATGTATACGAAATGCCTCAGTCTGGTTTTAGACCCCATCATAGCACTGAGACTGCACTCGTGGAGGTGATAAATTACCTTTTAATGGCGTCAGACCGAGGCTCTGATTCTGTCCGCCTTCTCCTAGACCTTAGTGCTGCTTTTGATACCATCGATCTTATCTGTCAGAAAGATATCAGTTTGTCTCTGTGGATGGTTTGTCCTCTGACAAATAAACTGTACATTTCGGTGTTCCTCAAGGATCCGCTTTAGGACCACTATTGTTTTCACTATATATTTGACCTCTTGGTGATGTCATTCTGAAAAATAATGTTAACTTTCACTGCTATGCGGATGACACACAGCTGTACATTTCAATGAAACATGGTGAAGCCCCAAAATTGCCCTCTCTGGAAGCCTGTGTTTTAGACATAAGGAAGTGGATGGCTGCAAATGTTCTGCTTTTAAACTCGGACAAAACAGAGATGCTTGTTCTAGGTCCCAATAAATAATTAAATTTACAATATCAAACAAGATAATATATCATAAGACAGTTATGTATATTCTTCTGTATATCAAATTATATATTCATGAACTTAATTTCCTTTAAAGACTCAGACATTAGTTAAAAACTAATATATAAAATATTGCACAATGTCCTCATTTGTGGTTGCCTCAACAACAAGATTCTGTTGAATCTGACAATTAATCTTGATGGTTATACAGTCGTCTCAAATAAAACTGTGAAGGACCTTGTCGTTACTCTGGACCTTGATCTCTCTTTTGACGAACATATCAAGACTGTTTCAAGGACAGCTTTTTTCCATCTACGTAACATTGCAAAAATCTGAACCTTTCTGTCCAAAAATTATGCAGAAAAATGTATCCATGCTTTTGTCACTTCTAGCTAAGACTACTGCAATGCTCTACTTTCTGGCTACCCGGATAAAGCACTAAATAACCTTCAGTTAGTGCTAAACACGGCTGCTAGAATCTTGACTAGAATTAACAAATTTGATCATATTACTCCAGTGCTAGCCTCTCTACACTGGCACCCTGTTAAGGCAAGGGCTGATTTCAAGGATTTACTGCTAACCTACAAAGCATTACATGGGCTTGCTCCTACCTATCTTTCCGATTTGGTCCTGCCGTACATAACTACACGTACACAATGGTCACAAGATGCAATACTCCTTACTGTCCTGAGAATTTCTAAGGAAACAGCTGGAGGCAGGGCTTTCTCCTATAGAGCTCCATTTTTATGGAATGGTCTGTCTACCCATGTGAGAGAAACAGGATACCCGGGCCAGGTCGATTAGAAAGGCCTATTCACAGAAGTGTTTTACGGAGTGTTTGACAGTGATGGGGGGTGGTCATTTGACCGCTGACCCATAGCAGTTACAGGCAATGAGGCAGTGATCGCTGAGATCCTGATTGAAAACAGCAGAGGTGTATTTGGAGGGCAAGTTGGTCAGGATAATGTCTATGAGGGTGCCCATGTTTACGGATTTAGGGTTGTACCTGGTGGGTTCCTTGATGATTTGTGTGAGATTGAGGGCATCTAGCTTAATTTGTAGGACTGCTGTGGTGTTAATTAAGCATATCCCAGTTTTGGTTACCTAACAGAACAAAATCTGAAGCTAGATGGGGGGTGATCAATTCACATATGGTGTCCAGGGAGAGATTCATTTTTTAAATTAGAAGGTAGAACCGTTTAGGTATAGACCTGTAAAGTATGACAGAACTTTGCAGGCTACCTCTGCAGTAGATTGCAACTCCTCCCCCTTTTTCAGTTCTATCTTTACGGAAAATGTAGTTGGGTATGGAAATCTCAGAATTTTTGGTGACCTTCCTAAGCTAGGATTCAGACACAGCAAGGACATCAGGGTTGGAGGAGTGTGCTAAAGCAGTGGGTAAAACAAACTTAGGGAGGAGGCTTCTGATGTTAACATGCATGAAACCAAGGATTTTTCGATCACAGAAGTCAACAAATGAGGGTGCCTGGGGACACGCAAGGCCTGGGTTTACCTCCACATCACCCGAAGAACAGAGAAGGAGTAGGATGAGGGTACGGCTAAAGGCCATCAAAACTGGTCGTCTAGATCGTTGGGGACAGAGAATTAAAGGAGCCGATTTATGGGCGTGGTAGAATAGATTCAGGGCATAATGTGCAGACAGGGGTATGGTGGGGTGCAGGTACAGCGGAGGTAAGCCCAGGCACTGAGTGATGATAAGAGAGGTTGCATCTCTGGACATGCTGATTATAATGGGTGAGGTCACCGCATGTGTGGGATGTGGGACAAAGGAGGTATCAGAGGTATGATGAGTGAAACTATGGGCTCCATTGTAAACTAAAACAATGATAACTAACCTAAACAACAGGATACAAGGCATATTGACATTTGAGAGAAACATAAAGCGAGACATAAAGCAATCACAGGTGTTGATTGGGAGAGCTAGCTAAGACAACAACGTATAAGACAACAACAGCTAATCAGCTAAAACACCAACAACAGGTAAAATGGCAATGAATTGGCAGAGAGGGTTGGTTAACTACACACAGAGCCTGAGTTCGCGGCTGGGGCCAACAGATAAACACAATAAACAGAATGGAGTATCGTGATTAATGGACAGTCCAGCAGGCATCAGCTATGTAGCCAAGTGATCACAGGGTCCAGGGGACAGCAAAGATGGAACAGGGAAGCCGTGGAGTAGTCGCTACTACGTTAGCACGTGGGCGACACAGCGTTTTAAAGTTAGTAGCCCGGGGCTAGTAGAAGCATCTGCTCCGATGTCCAACGGAGGCCGGTTGAAGGCTCAGAGGATTAGATTATTCGTCGGCAGACCAGTCGTTGTGGTGCGGCGGGGCGCCGTGTCGACAAAGAATCCAAGCCAGATGGCGAAAGAGGTGTTGTAGTAATTTAGTTTGCTAGCCGGGAGATGCGCCTGGCTCACGGCTAACTGGTGCTAGCTTCGGGGCAGGGGCGTTAGCCACTATAGCCACTCGGTAGCAGCGGTGATCCGGTGCCAAGGTCCAGAGCTTACGGCAAGGATCCGGTTTAGTAGTGGATTCTAGTCGTGTTTGGGTGGAGTCCGGGTGAACAACTCAGTAGGCCGGGAGGTGGACCTGGCCTGGCTCAGGGATAGCTTCGGTACTGGGTCACTCGGTGGCAGCTAGCTAGCTGTGTAGATCAGGAGTAATTATCCAGGGTTTACGGCAGGAATCCAGCGTTGTAATGGAGAAACAGTCAGATACTGGTAGGCTGGCAGGTATTATCCAGGCTAAAAAAAAGGGCTGGTATCTGTGCAGAAGGTAAATGACTAAATAGCTTGTAGCTAATTAGCTGGTTAGCTTCTGATGGCTCGGTGGTTCTGGCTATAAGGTCTAAAAATAAAAAATAAGAGCGGTTCCATATCACATTGGTTGAGGCAGGTTGAAAATAGAAGAGATTGAAAATAAATTGAAATATATACAAAAAAGGACGAAAAATACAAAAGTACACGAGAGGACGAACAAAACACTTCTGCACTGGCCTTGGTCATAATGACCAAGATGACTCCTTGCTGTCCCCAGTCCACCTGGCCGTGCTGCTTATCCAGTTTCAACTGCGGCTATGGAACCTGATCACCGGACATGCTACCTGTCCCAGACCTGCTATTTTCATCTCTCTCAATGATCGGCTATGAAAAGTCAACTGACATCTACTCATGAGGTGCTGACTTGCTGCACCCTCAACAACTTCTGTGATTATTATTATTTGACCCTGCTGGTCATTTATGAACATTTGAACATCCTGGCCATGTTCTGTTATAATCTCCACCCGGCACAGCCAGAAGAGGACTGGCCACCCCTCAGCCTGGTTCCTCTCTAGGTTTCTTCCTAGGTTTTTGCCTTTCTAGGGAGTTTTTCCTAGCCACCGTGCTTCTAAACCTACATTGCTTGCTGTTTGGGGTTTTAGGCTGGGTTTCTGTACAGCACTTTGAGATATCAGCTGATGTAAGAAGGGCTTTATAAATACATTTGATTGAAATTTGATTGAATACAGTAATTCAATGTTTCAAGGGAAAATCACATCTATTTAAATATGTTTTAATCGTAGTGGGGACAGTAACATTAGAACTTTCTAAAAATGTTTTTATATATTTATTTATTTTAAATGTTTTTGTTTAGCTGAACGTATGCATTAAGGTGTCTAATACAATATATGTGGCTAAAACAATTCATAAATGCATTTCTAAAGCTTCCAAAATATTATTTACAGTGGGAGAGTGCCAAGATGGAGGCACTGTGGTTTCAACACAGAATTGAACACTGTCAGTCATCTAATATATATATAAATCATTGGTACAGACAGAATCTCTCTCTCTCTCTCTCTCTCTCTCTCTCTCTCTCTCTCTCTCTCTCTCTCTCTCTCTCTCTCTCTCTCTCTCTCTCTCTCTCTCTCTCTCTCTCTCTCTCTCTCTCTCTCTCTCTCTCTCTCTCTCTCTCTCTCTCTCTCTCTCTCTCTCTCTCGCTCTCTCTCTCTCGCGCTCTCTCTCTCTCGCGCTCTCTCTCTCTCTCTGTTCCTCTCTCTCTCTCTGTTGCTCTCTCTCTCTCTTTCTCTCTCTCACTCTCTCTGGTGAGTGTAGGTGTTAATCCTAGAACCAAAAGCAGTCAGCCATTGAGACGATCATTAAACCATCCACTCCTCCTCTTCAGTCACGACCACAAAGCTACATATCCGTATCACCCAATTCTAGGAGCGTTTTACCTGCAGGGCTTTCAAGGCTAAGGATGCTCTGGTTGTCAGAATGGGATTTCCCATACAGGCCAGTCTCAGACAAATCTGTTTAGAAGATTTCTGAGGAATGCAACAAGTGTCCATACCTCAGCAACGTCGACACCCCACTGCGGCTCAAAGCAAACAAAGAACCCTTTAAAAAGGAGGATCTCTACTCGATTTCCCAAGCTTGACATCATAAAATGCGTCACACACACACACACACACACACACACACACACAGTACCCTACTTCCTTTCCAAATCGTGTGAGAATGAGAGAAGAAAGGATGAGAGAAGAAGATGAGGGAAGGAGAGGGTGGGAGAAAAAGACAGAATGAGAGAAGAATGGAGGATGAGAAAAGAAGAGAGGATGAGAGAAGAAGAGCTGATGAAAGGAGAAGAGAGGGTGAGAGAATAAGATCAGGGAAGAAAAGAGGATGAGAGAATAAGATCAGGGAAGAAGAGAGGATGAGAGAAGAAGAGAGAATGAGAGAAGAAGAAGAGAGGGTGAGAGAAGAGAGGATGAGAGAAGAAGATGAGGGAAGAAGAGCGGGTGAGAGAAGAGAGGATGAGAGAAGAAGATGAGGGAAGAAGAGAGGGTGAGAGAAGAGAGGATGAGAGAAGAAGATAAGAGAAGAAGAGAGGGTGAGAGAAGAAGAGAGGATGAGAGAAGAGAGGATGAGAGAAGAAGATGAGGGAAGAAGAGAGGATGAGAGAAGAGAGTAGAAGAGAAGATGAGAGAAGAAGATGAGGGAAGAAGAGAGGATGAGAGAAGAGAGGATGAGAGAAGAAGAGAGTAGAAGAGAAGATGCCGCCGGTGGTGCAAAGCTGAATCCCTGTGAGTGAAACTAACACAGTCTTATGTCTGAAGCGAGACACCATCACTTCGACCGACCTCCGTCACGTACTACAGTGAGTATCTTCAGGCAGGTTTGACGGTGGTGGTTTTACACAAGGCCTACTGTGAACAAAACTCACGTGGCTCTGAAGTGATTCAACACTGTTCACACAACATTATTCTTAGTTATTCTAATTTATATACCAGATTATATACCGGATTCTTATTCATGTACTGTATTGTTCACGTAGATCATTCTAATAGATCTACTACTGTACATTACATTGTTACTGTATTTTAATATACTGTATTGTTCACATAGTTCATTCTAATAGATCTACTACTGTACATTACATTGTTACTGTATTTTAATATACTGTATTGTTCACGTAGATCATTCTAATAGATCTACTACTGTACATTACATTGTTACTGTATTTTAATATACTGTATTGTTCACATAGTTCATTCTAATAGATCTACTACTGTACATTACATTGTTACTGTATTTTAATATACTGTATTGTTCACATAGTTCATTCTAATAGATCTACTACTGTACATTACATTGTTACTGTATTTTAATATACTGTATTGTTCACATAGTTCATTCTAATAGATCTACTACTGTACATTACATTGTTACTGTATTTTAATATACTGTATTGTTCACATAGTTCATTCTAATAGATCTACTACTGTACATTACATTGTTACTGTATTTGAATATACTGTATTGTTCACATAGTTCATTCTAATAGATCTACTACTGTACATTACATTGTTACTGTATTTTAATATACTGTATTGTTCACATAGTTCATTCTAATAGATCTACTACTGTACATTACATTGTTACTGTATTTTAATATACTGTATTGTTCACATAGTTCATTCTAACAGATCTCCTACTGTACATTACATTGTTACTGTATTTTAATATACTGTATTGTTCACGTAGATCATTCTAATAGATCTACTACTGTACATTACATTGTTACTGTATTTTAATATACTGTATTGTTCACGTAGTTCATTCTAACAGATCTACTACTGTACATTACATTGTTACTGTATTTTAATATACTGTATTGTTCACGTAGATCATTCTAACAGATCTACTACTGTACATTACATTGTTACTGTATTTTAATATACTGTATTGTTCACGTAGATCATTCTAATAGATCTACTACTGTACATTACATTGTTACTGTATTTTAATATACTGTATTGTTCACGTAGTTCATTCTAATAGATCTCCTACTGTACATTACATTGTTACTGTATTTTAATATACTGTATTGTTCACGTAGATCATTCTAACAGATCTACTACTGTACATTACATTGTTGTTACTGTATTTTAATATACTGTATTGTTCACGTAGTTCATTCTAACAGATCTACTACTGTACATTACATTGTTACTGTATTTTAATATACTGTATTGTTCACGTAGTTCATTCTAACAGATCTACTACTGTACATTACATTGTTACTGTATTTTAATATACTGTATTGTTCACGTAGATCATTCTAACAGATCTACTACTGTACATTACATTGTTACTGTATTTTAATATACTGTATTGTTCACATAGTTCATTCTAACAGATCTACTACTGTACATTACATTGTTACTGTATTTTAATATACTGTATTGTTCACATAGTTCATTCTAACAGATCTACTACTGTACATTACATTGTTACTGTATTTTAATATACTGTATTGTTCACGTAGTTCATTCTAACAGATCTACTACTGTACATTACATTGTTGTTACTGTTTTTTAATATGCTGGATTCTTGACATAGCTAATATACCTACTGCTGTATATATCATTAGCAGTATATCTTTTTGGTGTATATATAGTATGCATATATTGCATTTGGATTACTGATAAGTGTTATTTGGGTTGGTAACCAGATTCCTTCTGACATTCGTGATTTCTTGTTTCTCGTATTTGATTATTATTTGTGTACTTGTTTGACATTTTAACTTAGGAGCTAGTAACAGAAGCATTTCACTGCACCCGCTATATAACATCTACTAAACTGTGTAGGCAACCTTTGATTGGATTTGAACAAAACAGCAGGCAGTTACCTTCAGAGAGTTGAGCTGGCGTGAGTCTCCAGTGGCTTGTGGACCAAGCGGGGTTTGAACCGACAGCCCTGGTCATTTCACTACTCAGAACTACACAGAAGACAGAAAGACATGACTGGATACATAGACGGTTCAATAAAACAAAGAGACAGTAAAAATACCTTCCAATAAACATCTAGAGAGAGAACAGTGTGGTCCACGTCATACCTTGTTAGGTCATTAATATGGGTCAGTGTGCTGTATTGGTGATCTTCTCCCTCAGTCCGGCAGACAAGCGATGCCTCAGAAACTGCACCTTGTTGCGAGGATTCAATTCCGAGGGTCATTTGCAAAGGGGTGCTGTGATTGAATTTGGAGGCCAGATGGATTTTGTATTTAATTTTCGGAAGCCTGGGCAGGTCTCCCGTGCCTGTGTTCATACTATCACTTTGTGCTCAAAATGGTGGACGTTTCTCTCTCTCTCTCTCTCTCTCTCTCTCTCTCTCTCGTTCTTTTACTTTAATCCAGCCAGCGAGCGTGCCCCCAGTCAAATGGAATAGGACTATGAATGATTCATCTTCATAACTGTGGTCTCTCTCTCATTTTCTCTTGCTGTCTCTCAACCTCTCTCTCTTGCTCTGCTTACCTCACTCTCTCCCTTTCTTCCCTCTCTCCATCTCTCCATCTCATCCACCTACCTCCCTCCCTCTATCTCTCATCAATCTTCAACCCCTCTCATCTCTCTCTCTGACAACAACAACAATTACCCCAGCGTAGGTAATTAGATTACATAGCAGAGCGGTCCAGGAGTGTACCTGCTGCCTCCAACCTGATTCATACTCATTAGGCCTTTTCATCCATTACACCATGACAACCTAACATGATTCAGAGGGGGCGAGTCAGGGGCGGTCCTCGTTGACTTCTCCAATCTGCTCCCGAAATTACATCCAAACTAATAACCAATGAGTATACAGTAGATGGGCTATACCTCCATTTGAAATCTGCCCGAAATGGAAAATCATTGAAGAACCTACACCATTTTTTACAGACGAACATTTCTATAATATCAGCGGTCTGGGGATATTGGCTGTTGACTGAACAAGCATTAGCTAACATGATCAGCAAGCGTCTTCCACTGAGACAGATGTCTTTTTTTCAATAGGGGGATGGTATCAGCATCGTTTAGGTCAGTAGTATTGAAGGGTGGCAGGTGGAGACCTGGCGTTAATGAACATGAATTGAAAAACACTAATTGCATCTGGGCCCTCTGTAGGTAGTTCCCAGAATTAGGATCGCTGATGCATACAAACATGAATGGCATGGAGAGAGAGAATGGCATGAAGAGAGAGAATGACATGGAGAGAGAGAAAGGGAGAGAGAGAATGACATGGAGAGAGAATGACATGGAGAGAGAATGACATGAAGAGAGAGAAAGGGAGAGAGATAATGACATGGAGAGAGAGAATGGCATAGAGAGAGAATGACATGGAGAGAGAGAATGGCATAGAGAGAGAATGACATGGAGAGAGAGAATGACATGGAGAGAGAGAATGACATGAAGAGAGAGAATGACATGGAGAGAGAGAATGACATGGAGAGAGAGAATGACAGGGAGAGAGAGAATGACATGAAGAGAGAGAATGACATGGAGAGAGAGAATGACATGGAGAGAGAGAATGACATGGAGAGAGAGAATGACATGGAGAGAGAGAATGACAGGGAGAGAGAGAATGACATGGAGAGAGAGAATGACATGGAGAGAGAGAATGACATGGAGAGAGAGAATGGCATAGAGAGAGAATGACATGGAGAGAGAGAATGACATGGAGAGAGAGAATGACATGGAGAGAGAGAATGACATGGAGAGAGAGAATGACATGAAGAGAGATAAAGGGAGAGAGAGAATGACATGGAGAGAGAGAATGACATGGAGAGAGAGAATGACATGGAGAGAGAGAATGACATGGAGAGAGAGAATGACATGGAGAGAGAGAATGACATGGAGAGAGAGAATGACATGAAGAGAGATAAAGGGAGAGAGAGAATGACATGGAGAGAGAGAATGACATGGAGAGAAAGAATGACATGGAGAGAGAGAATGGCATGGAGAGAGAGAATGACATGGAGAGAGAGAATGACATGGAGAGAGAGAAAGGGAGAGAGAGAATGACATGGAGAGAGAGAATGACATGGAGAGAGAGAATGGCATGGAGAGAGAGAATGACATGGAGAGAGAGAATGACATGGAGAGAGAGAATGACATGGAGAGAGAGAAAGGGAGAGAGAGAATGACATGGAGAGAGAGAATGACATGGAGAGAGAGAATGGCATGGAGAGAGAGAATGACATGGAGAGAGAGAATGACATGGAGAGAGAGAATGGCATGGAGAGAGAGAATGGCATGAAGAGAGAGAATGGCATAGAGAGAGAATGACATGGAGAGAGAGAATGACATGGAGAGAGAGAATGGCATGGAGAGAGAGAATGGCATGAAGAGAGAGAATGGCATAGAGAGAGAATGACATGGAGAGAGAGAATGACATGGAGAGAGAGAATGACATGGAGAGAGAGAATGGCATAGAGAGAGAATGACATGGAGAGAGAGAATGGCATGGAGAGAGAGAATGGCATGAAGAGAGAGAATGGCATAGAGAGAGAATGACATGGAGAGAGAGAATGACATGGAGAGAGAGAATGACATGGAGAGAGAGAATGGCATGGAGAGAGAGAATGGCATGAAGAGAGAGAAAGGGAGAGAGAGAGAGAGCGTAACTGGCAGCCTGACATCGGAGTCACCTCAGGTCAACCGCTTTTTATCTGCTACTTTAATATAGAAAAATATATGAATAACAAAGCATGAAAAAACAAGACTGTGAAGAAAATAAAGGGGTAATTGATATCTCCCTGTTTCTTCTCCTCTGTGACCACCGCCGAGTGAAATTATGAAAGTAGAGATGTGAGGTTTGATCACATATACCCAGACTCCCCCTGAGGCGGGCCGGGGCGAGCCTGCGGGATCCCTGCAGTGCCCAAATCAAAGAGTTCTGCATGGGGGTGGACAGATTTAATTAGTCGCCCGAAAACACCTTCAACCATACCCCGGGCAGGCATCAACACTTCCTCCCTTCCTCCCTACACTCTTAGAAAAAAGGGTTCCCCTTTTTAGTGTAAGAGCTGTTTAAAAAAGACTGAAATTTGAGCCAGTTTTAGTGGGATGGAGTTTTTACCTGCCTGGTTACATCACCAGGCAGTAAATTAGTTAATAGACTAGGAAGAGAGAGTTCCAAACCTCTCTGCAAATAAGAGCTAGTTTTCAGTTGTCCCCTCCCCAGTCAGACCACTCCAAGATAGTTCTAGTAAAATTCTTGCTTTAGAAACTGCTCTTTGCTAAGAAGCAATTTTTGTTTCTTTTTTTAAACCATTTTAATTGAAAACAATCACAGTCAGGTACCTCATTTTTACCCAGAAATGATTTGATATTGAGATAAAAACGGCTGCATTGGGCCTCACCGTGTCATTCACTCAGAGAGAACAATCACCTCACACTGACTGCCTTCCTTTGTACTCAGAAGGAGGGAATCATCAAACCCAATCCATCCGTTTTTATCAAGGGCCAGCCAGGGCTAACAGCTATTTAAAATACATCTTTCAACATGGGACCTGACAGCTGATATACCTCTTCAAACGCCTTTTTGTTAGCGTCATCCAAGCACGGAGGAAGGTGGTTTGAAAGTGTACATTAGCATTAGTGAAAGGTACGCTTTCCCTGTGGTTGTAGCTTAGAGTAGAGTATGGTCACCATTAGCGCTACCTTTAAGCAATGTCAAATGTAAGCTCTTTGAAAATCAGGTTGTCCCTGGATTGGATAGGTTAAAGAAACCACGGCATCTACAGGCACGATCCTCGCTGTAGGCCTACTGCGTCCTCGCTGTAGGCGAGAAATAGAGTATATCAATTGATTGATAACATTTGATCCTACCAAAATCTATCGATCGTTATCACTCCACACCCCTTACTGAGGCCAGGTAGCTTTAGTATTGAACCAACAGACTAATTATCAGTGTGTTAACCTGTCAGAGAGAAAGCACATCATTCCAAGAATAACAGATAATTTCACAACATCACATCAAGTGTGTCTATAAGGCATGAACCTGCCTTACAGACACCATGTACCCAGATTGAGGACACGGCATTCCAGGAAGCCAAGTGCATCAGCCCTGGCCCCTTAAAAGCCTTCAAACTCACCCAGGAATCCTCCCAATGATGATTCAGCCACTAAAGATAATTAAACTATCAAATAAAGTTCTCCTTCAAGACTTTCCCCCCCCCAAGCCAATAAAACGAAATGGTGTCTTAATGTCATATTCAGGATTTCGCTGGCGTTGAGGTAGCAACGGTAATCAAAATTGTTAAAAGGTTTTAATAAAGTTGGACAATGGATGAAGATACTCCAAACTTTTTGAATTTATACAATCCATCAGATATTGACATAATTATAACACATAACACATTGTACAGGCACAGACAAATAACGACTGGAGTTCAGTGATTTTGGTGAGAATTCAAGTATTCAATTTATTGTAAAATTTCACACATTTTTTCTTGGAAGGCACTCATATAAATTTTATTGTATCAGGTATTTTTTTATATATTTTGTGTTGAAATATTTAAAATGATATGTATCTAATTTGCATAAATACACATGCATTTGCATATATACATATATTAACATAAAGGGGTGGAACTGGTCTGCAACAACCATCCATTCCTCTGTCTACCCAACCTGCGCTCTCTAGACTGAGTCATTAATTACTGTTGTTTTCACATTCTCTTGCATAATTCAACAAGTGTGTCAATAGCAGGATACCCTGAGATTGAAAATCAACACGCATGGCTCTAGATTACAGCTATCTAAACACACTTTACATTGTTTGCGAGATCAGACATAATATCACCACATTTTCTGAAGTTGTTTTCATTTCAGTGCATCTCATTTGTAAACATTTCAACTGTCTTACATTATTACTTGTTTCAATTCCACCAAAAATGTACACCAATGCAAATGAAGTCATCTTTCTTCTCTTACGTGTGATGTAAGTGTCGAGCCGGTGAGTTAAATCCCCGACAAAACGTTGGCGTTCTTATAGATTTAACAGAAAGACAATGTATTCCATTGAGGCTAATTCAGCCTTTACCTGGGTGTGTTTGACAGGTCATTACAAACATTTCCGCGGTCGTAACGCCAACGGGGGAAAATTACAGGCACAAGCAAAAGTATGAAAGGGTCACACGAGTAAAATGAAAGAAATGAATCCAGCAAAATGTAAATTACAAGTGAATTTTGCACCCCTAAAACACAGGAAGTAGATGGCTGAAAAAGACAGACCCTCAGGTGGGCGGGGCATGCGCGTTGCTACATGGCGTCTATGGTACAGCCCTGCAGGCTGTTTGTCTGATACCCTCCCTATGGGTTTATACAGTATATTATGCCTGTGACTACTGTGGAACTGTACAGCTAAGCCATATACAGATATAGGATCTTCATCTGATCACCCCGTTGCAGGAAATTGAAAACTTGTAGTTTATTTGTCCACCTCAAAAATTGAAGGAAAAAATATATATACATAGGAAATAGACCCTATTACATGAGACGATACGCATGTCCTCTATATCACATACTGTACCACATGACCCGTTACATATTTAATACACCCCTATTACACAACAATCTATTGAAGGTTAAGAGGCCATCACTCACTGGAGCTGACCCAGCACTGTGATATTATCAGTCCAATTTACTGAGCAATCACTCCATGTTCTCTAGGCTGAATACAACAAATAGATAATTGCGACAGAGGGGAATTTATTTGTAAAAAAAATTATCCGTTATTTTACCAGGTAAGTTGACTGAGAACACATTCTCATTTGCAGCATTGACCTGGGGAATAGTTACAGGGGAGAGGAGGGGGATGAATGAGCCAATTGTAAACTGGGGATTATTAGGTGACCGTGAGGGTTTAACACCCCTACTCTTACGATAAATGCCATGGGATCTTTAATAACCGCAGAGAGCCAGGACACCCGTTTAACGTCCCATCCGAAAGACGGCACCCGACACAGGGCAGCGTCCCCAATCACTGCCCTGGGGCATTGGGATATTTTTTAGACCAGAGGAAAGAGTGCCTCCTACTGGCCCTCCAACACCACTATCCAGCAGCATCAAGTCTCCCATGCAGGGACTGACCAGGACCAACCCTGCTTAGCTTCAGAAGAAAGCCAGCAGTGGTATGCAGGGTGGTATGCTGCTGGAATGACGTCTGTCACGTTGGTATGAAGAGATGCGGAAGACAGGCGCAGGAATGTGTAATAGTTTTTTTTATTATACCCCAAATTACGGCGTGCCGTGTAAAGGGGACGAATACCAAACAAACACGTAACAAACACACAGGGTTGAAACCCAAACAAAAGAGTGAGGAGTACTTTGAATAAATATCACTAGCGGACGATGATCAACACACGGGACGAGACCCGTAATCATCTGGGCAATCCACAAGGGCACGAAAGCCCAAAACACACAGCACAGGTACTCACATGCACCAACGGACATTGTAACAATAATGGACAGCCCAATGGCAACCAAAGAGCACACTTATACTGGTACTAATGAGCGGGAATAGGGGACAGGTGAGCATGATCAAAGTTCCGGAGGGATCCGTCACAATGTCCCTCCTCCTTTGATATAGAACTTGAGTTGTGTCCATCTTGAACACATGTCCCTTATTCAGCACCACCAATTCCTTATCTATAATACTGAACAACAATATAAAGGCAACATCCCATGTTTCATTAGCTGAAATAAAAGAACCCAGAAATGTTCCAAGCTTAACTCTCCAATTTTGGGCTCAAATTTGTTTACATCCATGTTAGTGAACATTTCTCCTTGGCCAAGATAATCCATCCACCTGAGAGATGTGGCATATCAAGAAGCTGCTTAAACAGCATGATAATTACACAGGTGCGCCTTGCGCTGGGGACAATAAAAGCCCACTCAAAAATGTTCAGTTTTGTCACACAACGCAATGCCACAGATGTCTCAAGTTTTGAATGAGTGTGCATTTGGCATGCTGACTGCAGGAATATCCACCGGAGCTGTTGCCAGAGAATTGAATGTTAATTTTTCTACCATGAGCCTCCAGGCCTCACAACAGTTTTAGGGAATTTGGCAACTTGACAAACCGGCCTCACAACTGCAGCACACGTGTAACCACACCAGCACAAGACCTCCACGTACAACTTCTTCACCTGTTGGATCGTCTGAGACCAGCCAGTCAGACAGCTGATGAATCTAATAAAGCCCCTTTTGTGGGGAAAAACTCAAAAATATGGATCTAGGGATTTTACATGATTGGGCAGGGGCGCAGCCATGGGTGGGCCTGGGAGGGCATAGGCCCACCCACTGGGGAGCCAGTCCCACCTTTGGATGCGCCCCTGCCCAGTCATGTGAAATCCATAGATTAGGGCCTAATTAATTAATTTCAATTGACTGATTTCCTTATATGAACTGTAACTCAGTAAAATCGTTCAAAATGTTGCATGTTCCGTTCATATTTTCGTTCAGTATATTTCCTATTAGCTACAACAAGTATGGCACATATACATGGATGCATGCATGCAAGCACACACACACACACACAAACACACAGAAGCACACACACACACAAACACACAGAAGCACACACACACACACAAACACACAGAAGCACACACACACACAAACGCACAGAAGCACACAGATCACTTTGTACCACCCTCCAGTACATCCTCTGTAGCCGGCCTGAACTAAACTTCCCTGTACGGGTCTATTTCCATAGTTCTCCAGGCAGTTGGATCTAGTGGTTGCAGCTGGCCAAGTGATGTCCAGTGAGGTTTAATGATACCGACCACATACTGCTGCTGTGTTCTGACCACAGGAGGTTGATGTCACCTTAATTAGGGAGGATGGGCTCATGGTAGTGGTTGGAGCGAAATGGTATCAAACACATCAAACACATGGTCTCCATTCCATTCGCTACGTTCCAGCCGTTATTATGAGTAGTTGTACCTTCAGCAGCCTCCACTGGTTCTGACCGTAGGATGGGTACAGGCGGTGTGGAGAGACGACTGATCTGGGAGCTGTGAGGGACCTGACTACAACAACCAGATGCCCAAGAACAAACTGGCCTCAGAACTGTAGGAGTACCAACTACCACAGCCAGATTCCTAGGAATAGACAGCATGGTAACTGACCTCAGAGCAGCAGAGCACTGACGACCACGTCGACAGCTAAATGCCCTTGGTATAAACTGACTCTAGATCAGTGAAAGGCTGTCGGCCATATCCAAACATCCAGGTAACAGACGGCAAGAACATGTGTCTGGGGGAGAAAGAGAGAGAGAGTGAGAGTGAGCGAGAGAGAGAGAGCGAGAGAGCGAGAGACAGAGAGCGAGGGTGAGCGAGAGGGTGAGCGAGAGTGAGCGAGAGTGAGCGAGAGAGAGAGAGAGAGAGAGAGACAGAGAGAGAGAGAGAGAGAGAGAGAGAGAGAGAGAGAGAGAGACAGAGAGACAGAGAGAGAGAGAGAGTGAGAGAGAGCGAGAGTGAGTTAGAAAGAGGGAGAGAGAGAGAGAGAGAGAGAGAGAGAGAGAGAGAGAGAGGGTTGAGAGAGAGAGAGAGAGAGAGAGAGAGGGAGAGAGAGAGAGCGAGAGAGAGAGAGCGGTGTAACCGAAACCTCAGAGCCCCCTGGCACTTTTTAAATGTTATATGACTGGGACAAGGTGGTCGGTTCCTTGCACATGATACAAAATGTCACTTCATGCCAGCCGACAACGGTACAAGGACCTTTTCAGGGACTTCTTCCCCTTGGAATTTGGAATTACATAGCCTACCCGGAAGGTACTGGGGCAGAATTCAGTTGGACAAGCAGAGTGTTTTTACCACTGACAGTTCTCTTCACAGGTCTCGGTGGAGACGCTAACGAATCGGGCCACACACACCTGTCACACACACACTCACACACATATCACACACACAGTCCCACACACACTTGTCACACACACACTCACACACCTAGTCCCACACACACCTGTCACACACACACTCACACACCTATCACACACACAGTCCCACACACCTGTCACACAGTCATACAGATGTAGGGTTCTAATATGAGGCAGTTTGCTACAGCAGGAAAATAATCCTGCAGAAACAGGAAAGGTGAATCATTTTGTGGATTATAGTTAATGGACTTTTTAAAACTAGAATACACTACACGTTTGCATTTCCTGCTGTGGAGGTAGAAGATACTCATATAGGTGCAGTTCTAGGATCAGCTCCCCCTCCCCAAATCCTAACCTTAGGGAGAAACAAGCGTGATAGCATGATTTAATCTGACCTCAAATCAGTCTCGGAGGACAACTTCCTACTACATCCTCCAGACAGAACACATAGCCTGTGTCCGAAATCTGTCTTGCCTACTACTTACTAGAGCTACATACTGTGTACTAATACTACATACTATTTATAATGTTCTGTTTAGTGAAAACGAATGCAGTAAGCGACACGTATCAACATACTAGACTCACCTATACTGAGATCTAATGTGTACTAATACTACATACTATTTATAATGTTCTGTTTAGTGAAAACGAATGCAGTAAGCGACACGTATCAACATACTAGACTCACCTATACTGAGATCTAATGCGCAACCGTGTTGTTTCCCTCCATTGGTTTATTTTGGTAGCGCCTCCCCTTATCTCATTATCAGGTGAATATCAGCTGTTGTCAAACACACGCGGGTCTGAAGAAACGATTATCTTCATAAATAGCATGCAGCGAATTAATGTCGAAAAGAGTATGACATCCTGGCATTTAAAGCATACAACATTTTCTAAATGTCTCACACTATAAAATGTTCTATGTTCGCATACCCAAAATGCTTACTAACACAAGTACAGGTATTCTGCCACAGATAGAGGCCTAGTAACAGTGATCAGCCACACATACTGACTGATAATAGGTCCCCATTTAATTACACAAACATGACAGGACAAACAGTTCATATCGATATGCCTCATCTAATCACGCTCAGCCACCAATTAGAGCCAATACAGTATATACTAGGGCCACAATCCACAGAGGGTTGTCCACAAAAATAGAATTTTTTTTTTAATGCTAGAGGCATTAATGTTGCCATGGGGATTTCCTCTGGCAGTGTCTTCTTCTAACAACCGAACAGTCTAACCAATGCTCTAGGTGACGACGCTCGCCATAGCCAGACGGGGTGATAAACACACTCCTACACACACACACACACACACACACACACACACACAACCACACACACACACACACACACACACACACACCACTGAAACAATTATTTGACGGATGCGTCAATATCCCGTTGACCCAATAAACCTTAACTCAATATCACTTCCTTCTCATCGGTAGAGGCGACCACGAAATTGCCTGTCACCAACTATTAGGTCATACAAGGTAGAGTAGGAGGAGATTATTTTCGGATATCGAGGGAAATTGCATTTTGTTGAAGATTGGAGAGGATGATTATGTGGTGAAGTTAAAGTCTCAGTATCATTTCAATTTGTGTTGGGGATCCCAGGAGTTATTTACCTGTATTGAAGTCACCAACTACAGATCTGATACTTTGATGTATATGGAGGACTTTTAGAACTTGGTAGAGTGGGTACTTACAGCATACACCACATTCAACCGCCACAATGCACTTTAATGATGCTATAGTCCATTTGTGGTATTCTATTTAATATCTAGTACAGGAACATATACTCACTCAGGAACAGCAGGAACACATAGAGATCTACACTACATGTCCCTCTGTGCATAGTTACGATACAGTATCAAACCCCCCCTCCCTAATTCAATTTCATCTGAACGTTTTTCTGGTGACTTAAGTGACCCATTAAGGCCAAATAGGGCAACTGGCTAGCGGTAATGTTCTGGATGATTGCTCGCATAAGAAGAGTCAATGTGGTTGAACACACTGGTGGGCGGGATTGTATTAGTAGGAACATGACAGAATATGACTCCTGTCATATTGTACACTAACAAGGCTCAAGGGTGTACCTTGAAGTTGCAGCACCACTCCAAATGTAACTAGTATTTACTAACCCTTGTGTGGAGTTCATGTTTTTGTTATTCACCCAATGTTCCGGGGTCTGCTTGACCCACAACATAATTGGGTTTTTAAAACAGTACAGCCCATAACAATTCAAGTAAAAAGACGTACTGCTTAGATGTTGACTTATATCAATTATAAGCAATATAGACAGTCTAGCATACCATTTTTTAAATAAAACAAATCAAGACATAGGTGGAGTAAGTCATGTTTATCATGAACAAATATCAATGAAACAAGGTTTGCATCACTATAGATGTTTATTGCTTTGATCTGAACAAATTAGAAGGATTTTACATACAGTATTTTATAGAAAGGGTAAATGAGCCCCATCGAATGCAAATTAAGGCCGGTCTACACACCACATGAGGGATAGAGGTTTACTGTGTGTGTGTTGCAAATGTATTTCTTGCAATTGAGGCGTGTGTACTGTGTATTCCTGTCCTTCTTGGGTCCACACACACACCACAGTGATTCTTCTTGAAAACAGTTCAGGAATTTGTTGTTGGAGTTGTTGGCTCTGTGGGTCGGGCGAATGGGGCACCAGCATCCTCCTACTGAATCCTCCTCATGATGGCTGCAGAAGCTGGAGACCTTGGGATATGTTGCCTCCTCGGAATTCGAGGTATTACCAATGCCTTGCCCAGCTCCTTGAGAAAGAGCTATTTCCTCTTTGCTTCCCTCTGTTCCAATCTGGGTTCAACGCCATCTAGATGACAAACGCATTGCATGCCGAGATGTCCAAGATGTTGAAGAATATAACAAATGGCCATGTAGGGTTCTTCTATTGCAGGTGTAGCCAGTCACCAGCTTGTCTAAATTGTCACCTCTGGGTAAGCACTGCTTGAAGGGACAGCGGCCCCTAAATGGCATATGCTGCTCATCAACAGTAACGCTGGGCCCAGGGTTGTAAAACAGGGGAAGGTGGCCCACCCACTAGTCCCACACTGACCTGATTACAGCTAGCTTGTCTCTCTGCCACCTAGCTGGTCTGGTGTCTCGGTTATCGAAGAGGATAATCCTGGAAATAATGTGGACGTTTTCCAGAGACATTGTTGCACTGAAAAGTTCTCTCCCAGTTTCTTCATCCCACAGGGATTCTGTGGATTCCCCATTGGATCTGAAATCTCCAGCAAGGATAAGAACCCCAAAGTATGCATGTAAATGAGTTTGGTCCTTCCATCTCTCTCCAAAAACACACCTTCCCTCCAAATTAGTGCAGTCCAGAATGATTTCCTGGATGTTGCCTGGGATGAACAGTTCAAAAGAAGACTTTATGTCCTGCAGATGAGTAACCACCATCCGGCCCTGGTTACATCCTTATCACGTTGGCAGCCATGTGGGGTGGCTCATTCCTTGGGCAAGAAGACCGTTACATTTCACAATTTTTTGACATCCATATTTCTCCTCCTGCAGTCTGCTGATGAGCTGGCTGCTGACAGGCTGGTCCTGGGGCTGTCTGATGACAGGCTGGTCCTGGCTGCTGACAGGCTGGTCCTGGTCCTTGGGCTGGCTGTTGACGGACTGGTCCTGCGGCTGGCTGTTGACGGGCTGGTCCTGGGGCTGGCTGTTGACAGGCTGGTCCTGGGGCTGGCTGCTGATGGATTGGTCCTGGGGCTGGCTGTTGACAGGCTGGTCCTGGGGCTGGCTGCTGATGGACTGGTCCTGGGGCTGGCTGCTGATGGGCACTGTACTATGTATTAGGCATAGATATTGTGTGTATGTACTGATATGTAGGCTGTGGCGGGCCATGACGTGTATGTATGTACTTCAGTCCTTGACTAATAATGTTCTGTACTATGTATTATCCTCTCTTTGGTAGGGGGTAGTATTTTCACCTCCTCCTCTATTTTCAACTTTCACCTCCACCTCTGAAAAGTGTGCCCAAAGTAAACTGCCTGTTACTCAGGCCCAGAAGCTAGAATATGGATATATGTGGTAGATGTGGATGGGAAACACTCTCACGTTTCCAAAACTGTTAAAATAAAGTCTGTGAGTATAACAGAACTGATATGGCAGGCGAAAACCTGAGAAAAATCCCATCCAGGAAGTGGAATTATTTTCATGTGGCTGTTTTTCAACTCAATGCCTATAGAGAATCCAATGGGTTAGGAATCAGATTGCAGTTCCTATGGCTTCCACTAGATTCAGGCTTTTATTTTGAAAAACGACATGTAAAAATCCATTTTGGTCAGAGGATAGAGGAAGTTTGCAGACCTGATTTGGCGCGCTACCGTGAGTGCGCTGTTTGTTATTTTTCCTTTCTATTGAAAACGGTATTGTCCGTTTGAAATATTATTGATTTTAAGACAATAAACAACCTGAGGATTAAACATAAACATCGTTTGACATGTTTCGACAAACTTTCACGGGGTACTTTTAGTATGTATTCGTCTGCCTGTTGTGACCGCCTTGGAGCCATTGGATTACTGAACAAAACAAGGTTTTGACTTTTTGGGACATAAAGACGGAATTTATCGAACAAACTAACATATACTGTATAACTGGGAGTGTTGTGAGTGCAAGCATATGAAGATCATCAAAGGTAAGTGATTAATTTGTTTGCTATTTCTAGTGACTCCTCTACTTGGCTGGTAAATGTTTGTCTTCTTTTTTTACACAGGGCGCTGTCCTCAGATAATCGTATGTTATGCTTTCGCCGTAAAGCCTTTTTGAAATCTGACACAGTGGCTGGATTAACAAGAAGTTCATCTTTAAGCCGATGTATAACACTTGTATATTTTATGAATGCTTATTATGTGTATTCCTGTATTTTGAATTTGGCGCTACTTTTTTTTTTGCAATTTTACCGAATGTTGGCCAGGTGGGACGCTAGCATGCAACTAGAGGCGGAAAAAACTCTAGATCACCTTACCACCACACACAGAAATGCAAATCTCTCCCTCGCCCATTTGGCAAATCTGACCATAACTCCATCCTCCTGATTCGTGAATACAAGCAAAAACTTAAAACAGGACGTACCAGTGACAGGCTTTATAGGGATGAAGTGGATGCTAAGCTGCAAGAAAGGTTTCACTAGCACAGACTGGAATGGACTGGATAACATTGAGGAGTTCCCCAAATCAGTCACCAGGCTAATTAATAAGTGCATCAACGACATTGTTCCCACAGTGAACCTACGTACATATCCCAACCACAAGCCATGGCTTTCAGGCAACATCCGTGCTAAACTAAAGTCTAGAGCTTCCACTTTCAAGGAGCGGGACACTAATCCGGACGCATATCCGAGATCCCACTACAACCTCCGAAGCGCAATCAAAAAGTCAAAACGTCAATACGGGACTAAGATTGACTCCTTCTACGCTGGCTCTGATGCTCGTTGGATGTGGCAGGGCTTGCAAACAATCACAGATGACAAAGGGAAACCCAGCTGCCGGCCTACAAGACAAGTTACATTCCTTCAGCGCTCGCTTTGAGGTAAGCTAACACTGAACCATGCATGACAGCCCCAGCAGTTCCGGACGACTGTGTGATCTCGCTCTCCGTAGCTGATGTGAGTAAGACTTTTAAACATGTTAACATTCACAAGACCGATTACCAGGATGCATAGACCACCATAGTCCAGGTGCCCAGGAATGCCTAGGTAATCTGTCAAAATGACTATCGCCCTGTAGCATTCACGTCTGTAGCCATGAAATGCTTTAAAAGGCTGGTCATGGCTGACATCAACACTGAATCCCAGACACCGTTGACCCACTCCAATTCGCATACCGCCCCAACAGATCAACAAGAACAGGAAACTATAAAGATATGTGCTTAGCACCCAATGCTCCGTAATTCAGACTGTCTACACTGCACTGTGTAACTGTTCCCTCTGAGCTCAGATATAAATCATCTTAGTTTGACTTGGACTCCAGCAAATCCTTATTTTATCATTTACACCACAATTTGTCACCCCAGACGTGACTGCCATATCGTTGACCTGCGGCTCCTGCGGCTCCGAGGGTAAACTGCTGGTAGTGTCTAGAGTTAATTCCTCCTGGTCAAACGAGGGAACGGAGAGACCCACCTGATGTCCACAGGAGTTGAACTTCAGCGGTCTCTCAGTCAATGTTTTCCTCAGCTGGTGTGTCATCTTTGGAAGATTCTTTATGAATGAAATCCCTTTGTGCTAAGTGATAAAGAACACTATCATTGAAATAAGAGGAATTGTGCATTCCTAGATCACTTTGCACTAAGTGATCAAGCGCATGCCCTACCGCATAGTGCGATGTGGGTGGACCGGTTAGGACGTCATGTTAGACTAGAATCTCAGGTTAAGGATAGCCTTATTAACCTGCGGACATGAAGAACTTTCTCATACAGTTGAACCTAAGTATCATAGCAAAACTGTGTTTACTTTTTACGTGGGTAAGATACCAATTTGGATTAGTTCTCCAGTGGTTCAACGACAAATTAGGGAATATTTTAACAGCCATGCAATTACATGGTTTAGATTATAGGAACTGATCCCTCCTCAAATTTGTGTGTGTTTATGTGTGCGTGTGTGTGTGTGTGTGTGCGTGCGTGCGTGCTCACGCGTGCGTGCGTGCGTGCGAGAGAGAGAGAGAGAGAGAGAGAGAGAGAGAGAGAGAGAGTGAGAGAGAGAGAGAGAGAGAGTGTGTGTGTGAGATAGGAACTCTAGATGGGATCATCCTGGAGGAAAAAGGGTTCTCCAGCCACCACATGCTACACAGGGCCTTTGAAGGTGATGGTAAGCAAATGGGGTGTGAGTGTTGCCGAGGACGTGTCACAATGACACCGCTTAACAAATGGGGTCCGAGTGTTGCCGAGGACGTGTCACAATGGCACCGCTTAACAAATGGGGTCCGAGTGTTGCCGAGGACGTGTCACAATGGCACCGCTTAACAAATGGGGTTCGAGTGTTGCCGAGGACGTGTCACAATGGCACCGCTTAACAAATGGGGTCCGAGTGTTGCCGAGGACGTGTCACAATGGCACCGCTTAACAAATGGGGTTCGAGTGTTGCCGAGGACGTGTCACAATGGCACCGCTTAACAAATGGGGTTCGAGTGTTGCCGAGGACGTGTCACAATGGCACCGCTTAACAAATGGGGTCCGAGTGTTGCCGAGGACGTGTCACAATGGCACCGCTTAACAAATGGGGTTCGAGTGTTGTCGAGGACGTGTCACAATGGCACCGCTTAACAAATGGGGTTCGAGTGTTGCCGAGGACGTGTCACAATGGCACCGTTTAACAAATGGGGTCCGAGTGTTGCCGAGGACGTGTCACAATGGCACCGTTTAACAAATGGGGTCCGAGTGTTGCCGAGGACGTGTCACAATGGCACCGCTTAACAAATGGAGTTCGAGTGTTGCCGAGGACGTGTCACAATGGCACCGTTTAACAAATGGGGTCCGAGTGTTGCCGAGGACGTGTCACAATGGCACCGCTTAACAAATGGAGTCCGAGTGTTGCCGAGGACGTGTCACAATGGCACCGCTTAACAAATGGAGTCCGAGTGTTGCCGAGGACGTGTCACAATGGCACCGCTTAACAAATGGGGTTCGAGTGTTGCCGAGGACGTGTCACAATGGCACCGCTTAACAAATGGGGACCGAGTGTTGCCGAGGACGTGTCACAATGGCACCGCTTAACAAATGGGGTCCGAGTGTTGCCGAGGACGTGTCACAATGGCACCGCTTAACAAATGGGGTTTGAGTGTTGCCGAGGACGTGTCACAATGGCACCGCTTAACAAATGGGGTCCGAGTGTTGCCGAGGACGTGTCACAATGGCACCGCTTAACAAATGGGGTTTGAGTGTTGCCGAGGACGTGTCACAATGGCACCGCTTAACAAATGGAGTCCGAGTGTTGCCGAGGACGTGTCACAATGGCACCGCTTAACAAATGGGGTCCGAGTGTTGCCGAGGACGTGTCACAATGGCACCGCTTAACAAATGGGGTCCGAGTGTTGCCGAGGACGTGTCACAATGGCACCGCTTAACAAATGGAGTCCGAGTGTTGCCGAGGACGTGTCACAATGGCACCGCTTAACAAATGGAGTCCGAGTGTTGCCGAGGACGTGTCACAATGGCACCGCTTAACAAATGGAGTCCGAGTGTTGCCGAGGACGTGTCACAATGGCACCGCTTAACAAATGGGGTCCGAGTGTTGCCGAGGACGTGTCACAATGGCACCGCTTAACAAATGGAGTCCGAGTGTTGCCGAGGACGTGTCACAATGGCACCGCTTAACAAATGGGGTCCGAGTGTTGCCGAGGACGTGTCACAATGGCACCGCTTAACAAATGGGGTTCGAGTGTTGCCGAGGACGTGTCACAATGGCACCGCTTAACAAATGGGGTTTGAGTGTTGCCGAGGACGTGTCACAATGGCACCGCTTAACAAATGGAGTCCGAGTGTTGCCGAGGACGTGTCACAATGGCACCGCTTAACAAATGGGGTCCGAGTGTTGCCGAGGACGTGTCACAATGGCACCGCTTAACAAATGGGGTTTGAGTGTTGCCGAGGACGTGTCACAATGGCACCGCTTAACAAATGGGGTTCGAGTGTTGCCGAGGACGTGTCACAATGGCACCGCTTAACAAATGGGGTCCGAGTGTTGCCGAGGACGTGTCACAATGGCACCGCTTAACAAATGGGGTCCGAGTGTTGCCGAGGACGTGTCACAATGGCACCGCTTAACAAATGGGGTCCGAGTGTTGCCGAGGACGTGTCACAATGGCACCGCTTAACAAATGGGGTCCGAGTGTTGCCGAGGACGTGTCACAATGGCACCGCTTAACAAATGGGGTTCGAGTGTTGCCGAGGACGTGTCACAATGGCACCGCTTAACAAATGGGGTTCGAGTGTTGCCGAGGACGTGTCACAATGGCACCGCTTAACAAATGGGGTTTGAGTGTTGCCGAGGACGTGTCACAATGGCACCGCTTAACAAATTGAGATTTTCCTGAAGAAGGGACCCTCAGTGTGGTTAAGTTGAGATTAGTCCAACAACAGTTGGAGAAAGTAGGGAAAGACAAGACAAATAATATACGCTGGGATCATTTTAGAAAGTGGGAAATTGAAGCAGAGACAAGGACAGAGAGAGAGAGGAAAAGTGCAGAGAAGGGTGCAGAGGTAATGATGAAAGCTGAAGAAAAGAAAGGCAAAGCAAGTGGGAACAGACGTAAAGACGAACTGTATCAACATCATCCACCACCCTACGCTCCCCCACCTCAACCAACCGCTACGGTACCACCTCCACACCCAGGACCCCCAGCAGCAGGAGTGGGGGCTGTGTGGGCAGACAGCGAGAATCTGAGGAAGACGAAGAAGAAAAAGACACGCCTCTAACCACCACACACACTGAGTTCCAGAGTAGAATACCAACTCCTCTGACCACCACACACACTGAGTTCCAGAGTAGAATACCAAATCCTCTGACCACCACACACACTGAGTTCCAGAGTAGAATACCAACTCCTCTGACCACCACACACTGAGTTCCAGAGTAGAATACCAACTCCTCTGACCACCACACACACTGAGTTCCAGAGTAGAATACCAACTCCTCTGACCACCACACACACTGAGTTCCAGAGTAGAATACCAACTCCTCTGACCACCACACACACTGAGTTCCAGAGTAGAATACCAACTCCTCTGACCACCACACACACTAAGTTCCAGAGTAGAATACCAACTCCTCACACACACTGAGTTCCAGAGTAGAATACCAACTCCTCTGACCACCACACACTGAGTTCCAGAGTAGAATACCAACTCCTCACACACACTGAGTTCCATCCCTTGACCACCGTCTGGCCAAATGCGGTTCACGCTGAATGACAACAAGCTGCAGGAAGGGAGAAACAGCTAATGTTTTATGAGGGAGGGAACAGAGGGAACTCGGAAGACAGAGGAAGAGGAAGGTAGGATGGAAAAACAAGTGGAGGAAGGGGCGGAGGAGGAGAAAGATGTTTAGGAGGAAGAAGGGAACCATGGAGGTGTAATAACTGTCAGCCTGGCCACATTAAAAAAAAATGACCCCAGAACAGGGGTGATGTGAGTGGCTATGATGAAGCTGAGTACAGTGATACCTACTAACCACCACCACCACATGTGACAGAATCTAACCCGCAGACTAGAGAGGGAGGCTCGAGATAGGATGAGGAGGAGGTAGAAGGAAAAGACAGCCAACAATGCCACTTTGGTGAGTTTCCAATTTGATCTTCTAACAGTGCAGATTCACCTAATATAGATGTGTGTGTGGGCAGTGTGAAAATGTATTTCCTGGTCCATTCAGCGGCAACCATCTCTATTTTATCTAAATGTAACAATTTTAAAGTTCCATTGTCAAAATATGTAATAAAGACTATTTGGGGCATCTGGCATTCCAATGGTAGAGAACCTTACCAAACACCTTTCGGTCCAACTTGGTGATATTTTAAATCATAGTTTTGTTCATTCTCCTAAATGCCATGTATATTTAATGGAAAGATACCTATTGTGTAAGTTAGGAATTAACATTTCTTGCAGTGAGGAAGGTCTGGTAGTATCTGCTCCAAGCATTGGTATATATACCACACTGGACTTCCAGTACCAGGCCAGTTTTCAGACCCCTTTGACCCACTGAATGCATTTGCTCGACCAGACCAAACTAAGCCTGACCATTTACACTACCCCGCCAACTTTAGTCATGGTCGAAGGGACCATTTGTTTGAATCACTGTGGCATTGTGAGACAGAGCAGGAAGCGTTAGGTTATGTGTTATATGTATGAAGGAACTTTGGGTGTGGTAGCTGATGTGAACTTAACCATTGAACAGCAACAGTTTTTCTCTGTGCCCCAATCAGTTCCCCATATCTCTATCTCCTCCGGCGCCGGAAGAGTGGGTGCCAGAGCAGTCTTCTAGTGAGGCTTCGGATGCACGCATACTACCCACCGCTCTCGAGTATATTACTCACTCATGTCCAGTCCCTAGTTAACAAAGTCGATGAAATCTGGGCAAGAGTTGCTTTCCAAAGAGATATCCAGGATTGTAACATAATCTGTTTCAGGCATACATGGCTAGCTGGGGACATGATGTCGGAGTCCATACAGCCAATTGGATTTTCAGTGCATCGTGCTGAAAGGAACAAACATCTCTCCGGTAAGAAGGGTGGGGGGTGTATGTTTCAAGATTAACGACTCATGGTGTAATTGTAACAACATACAGGAACTCAAGTCCTTTTGTTCACCTGACCTAGAATTCCTCACAATCAAATGCTGACCATATTATCTCCCAAGAGATCTATCCTCGGTTATAGTCACAGCCGAACATATCCCCCCGCAGGCGGATACCAAGACGGTCATCAATGAACTTCTCTGGACTTTATGCAAACTGGAAACTATATATCCTGAGGCTGCATTTATTGTAGCTGGGGATTTTAACAAAGCTAATCTGAGAACAAGGCTACCTAAATTCTATCAGCATATCGATTGCAGTACACAAGCGTGTAACACACTTGACAATTGCTACTCTAACTTCCGCGATGCACACAAGGCCCTCACCCGCCTTCCTTTTGGCAAATCTGACCATGACTCTATCTTGCTGCAGCCCTCCTATAGGCAGAAACTAAAACAGGTCTATCCAACGCTGGTCTGACCAATTGGATTCCACGCTTCAAGATTGCTTCAGATTGCTTCGGATCTAGCAGCGTAAGCATTTCGCTACACTCGCAATAACATCTGCTAACCATGTGTATGTAACCAATAAAATTTGATATGATTTTGGGATTTGAGAGGATACCAAACGGGAAGAATTTGCTACATGGGTTAAGAGCGTGAGGTTGGCAACTGACAGGGAGGCTCAGCCAGACGAGAGGGAATTCTCCCCGGGGGCTCACAGAAAGGATGTGAACAGCACGGATGTAGTGCTCAGAGGAGACAATGAATCCCTGTTCCTGTTCCCATTGCACCTAATCAACCCGCCCCTGACAGCGCACTGTTGTCTCAGGTTCCGGCCTATGGGCTTCACTAAGGATAAATATGACATAGGGAAGATGAGAGAAGCAACGTCTGTGACCTTCTCTCCTAAAAGAACATACCGGTCCCACAAGGCACAGTACCCCTTGCGTAAGGAGGAAGGCATTGGCAAAATCCTGACCTCTCTGCTGAGCAAGGGGGCTGTTGTCACCTGTACGTCATCACCTTGCAACACGCCAATTTGTACCGGTTAGAAAAGCATATGGTGAATGGAGAATGGTACAGGATCTTAGATGCAGTGTACGTCATGACCCCAGTAGTGCCAAACCCAGTCACTATCCTTACTTCTGTCCCGCCAGATTCAAATGGTTCATTTGTTGTTGTTGATTTGTTGTTGTTGATTTGTAGTTGTTGATTTGGCTAATGCATTTTTTAGCATTCCTGTGCACCCAGATTCTCAGTACTGGTTTGTGTTTTCTTTCAAAGACAAAATTATGTTGAGAGCCCTGTAATTTTTACAGATGAACTGAGCACTCTTGTTCAGTATGTTGAGGACCTCCTTCTTTGCTCTCCTGACAGAGAATTATGTGAAATTGATACTGTTGCACTGCTACATTTTCTAGCTGATAACGGCCCCAAGGCCTTGAAAAACAAATGAACATCTGTCCAGCAGACTGTTAAATATTTGGGACACGTTATCACATCAGGGGGAAGAAGTTTTGCTACAGGGTTAAAGCTATTTCACAAGTTCATAAACTATGCACCAAGGAACATGTGTTGACACTGCTGGGACTGGCAGGCTATTGTAGAGTTTGGTTAATTGATTATGCTGAAATTGGCCAACCTCTCTCTGATCTCATTCATTTGAAACCCATGGCCACGGGAGATCAGATAGAGTGGACTGAATGTGGTGAAGAATCGTTCATTCGGCTTAAACAGGTCATGGGAGATCAGATAGAGTGGACTAAAGATGGTGAAGAATCGTTCATTCGGCTTAAACAGACACTTTTCGTCACGGTCTTGTTTGGGGTTCCCTGATCACTCCAAACCTTTCCATTAGTTTGTTTTGGAAAATAATGGGTTCATGTCAGCAGTACTGACACAAACTGTGGTAAGATGAGACCTGTTGGTTTCTACTGGAAACGTCTCCATACTGCACTGCTCCCCTGCCTCCGCTCTGTGGCGGCAGCAACGGCCACTGGCCTGTGTTGACATTGTAGCGGCCCTTAACTGCTTAACTTAACTATGCAGCCCTTAACTGTTAATTTGCCTCATTATGTCTTCTCCCTCGACCACAGGCAAGGACAGCACATCTCACCCCTGCAAGGCTGCTACATAGGCAGAATGTGTTACTTACAATGTGGCATGTTACTCTGAACCGATGTACGGTCTTAAACCCTGCAACCTGACACCCCACACTGTCTGACGGCGATGCACATGACTGCAGTGAGGTGGTTGACCTCTTGTGTAAACCACGCCCTGACCTCCAAGATGTGACTGTTCCTAACGGGGATCTAATCTGTTTTGTTGATGGTCGTGCAAAACGTTCTTCATCAGGGGATCCAGTTGCATCGTATGCTGTGTGTACACCCCCCAGTATTGAGGAGGCAGCCAGACTGCTCTCACACATGCCTTTGTGTTGGGAAAGGGACAGTCACTCACAGTGTACACTGACTCTCAGTGCGCTTTAGGTGTCTGTCACATTTTTTGGAACACTGTGGGCAACATCGTGTTTTCCTCAACTCAACTGCTAAACCAATAGCACACCATAACACGGTTCAGTAACTGCTTGAGGCAGCACTCCTGCCCTCCACACTTGCTGTTTGTAAATGTGCATCTCATACTAAACACACTGATGCTGTATCTCTAGGAAATGCTGCTGCAGAACGTGCAGCGAAAGCGACTGCTGATTCCCCCACCTCCCTTCTCCATGTGATGTCATGCATCGACCCTGCAACCTCTCTTTCCTTTAATGATGTCTCTCTGCTACAACAGGGGGCTGATGGAGTGGAGAAGAAACGTTGGCAGTGAACATGTGTAACTCTGAGGGTGTCTGGAAGGGCCCGACCGGCCTCCCTTTACCCCCTCCAGTGGCTTTTCCCTACCTTGCGAAATTGTCACACGGTTTGGACCATGTGTCAAAAGGGGTGGATGTATAAATATGTTTGGGTCTACATTTGGGTTTACTCATTTTGCTGAATGTTTTAGTAAACAATGTTGTAACGATCTGGGTGTAGTGGGTGCGAAGTCAGGCGCAGGAAACAGAGAGTTCAGGGTAGTGCTCTTTAATGCACAAACGGCGAACATAAGCCACCCCACGAAACACTGGGCGCTCACAAAAAACAAATGCCCCAAACACGGGGACTAAAACAGTCCAGCAAAAACCCACGAACAGGAACAAACACATTCACCTCAAACGTGCACAAATGGCACACAAACAATCCCGCACAAAGAAACAGGCGGGCCGGCTGACTAATAAAGCCCAACTAATCACCACAATGCATAACAGGTGTAACCCAGAAACAGACAAGGAGTGGGAGGAAAGAATCAGTGGCAGCTAGTAGGCCGGCGACGATGACCGCCGAGC
Organism: Oncorhynchus mykiss; assembly: GCF_057628025.1. Taxonomy (NCBI): domain Eukaryota; kingdom Metazoa; phylum Chordata; class Actinopteri; order Salmoniformes; family Salmonidae; genus Oncorhynchus; species Oncorhynchus mykiss. The sequence continues at coordinate 73,320,708 of NC_143031.1, forward strand.
GCCACCCGAACGGGAAGGGGAGCCACCTTCGGTAGGAGTCGTGACATATGTTCTATCTGTTCAGCCCATAATGTTGGAAGAGCTACACCCAGGCTTATTTCAGCTCACCCCACACCTGAGATGCCTTTCAGTCACTTGATGAGTATTGTCTGGTAATAACGGACATGTTTTCTAAACGGATAGAATGTTTTCCATGCAGGCATGGGTCATCAACTACAGTAGCTAAGGCACTAATGAGAGAAACTGTTCTCAGTTGGGGGCTTCTGGCAAAACTCTCAAGCGACAACGGCTCACATTTTTGAAAATAATGTAATAAAGAGTTTATCCGAGTGTCTGGGCGTTGACCTGCGCACTCACTGTTCATATCATCCGGCCATTGGGGGCGCAGTAGAACGCACCAACCAAACCGTGAAAACGAAGCTATGTAAAGTTATGGCTGAGCAAAGGCTGAGGAAAATTGTGGAGGAGATTTCTCTCCCATTGGGTAGAGCCCATTGTTCTACTGGACTGTCGCCTCATGAAATACTTACAGGAAGGCCGATGAAGATGTGCTACTGAAGCTGGCCCAGCTTACCTTGACCGGTGTGGACGAACAGATGGTAAAGTACATGATCAAACTTAAGAGCTGCCCTGTCCGAGCCAAAGGGAAGACAGCTGCATAAGATCTCCCCTGGCGACTGGATCATGGTGAAGGATCTCAGATGAAAGCACTGGAACCAACCTCGGTGGAGGGGGCCAAACCAAGGGCTGCTGACCACTCCGACTGCGGTCTGGATCGCTGAAAGGGACAATTGGATCCCGCTGCCGGAAGGTGGGCAACCCTGAGGACGATCAGATCTGAGGTGATGGCAGCAATTCACACTTTTCATCCTGAAACTGGACTGCTGCTCTGTTCAACAGGACAGATTGGTGTCAAAAGTGGGATGGTAGGATTGAGTGGCAATGAACATTCGGACAATTCACCAGCTCACCCCCATGACCCTCCCCCAATCTACTTTGATGAATTTATGTATTTTATCCATAACAAGGTGCCTCAAACCAATGGACAATGACATCGTGTTTGTGGACTGACACCTAAATCGGTGTCAGGGTTTTTTCCCCTGATGGCAATAAGACTTACTGACTGTAAAACGTTCAAGATGTTTCATTCATCAATTGTTCCCTACACTGTTTTGTAAGACCAATCACTGAGAGCTATGCAAATACTACAACCCCAAAAATGCGTGAACTGAACTGCAGACGAACGCCTGTCTTTAATTGTTCCTGATACTGTTGTTATTGATGTTATTCCTGAATCTTTCTCTTGGTGTGTGAGATTCACTGGTTCTGGAATTGGGAGTGTTAGATAGCCAACTCTGTAAAAAAAGGGTGTTATGGGAAACATTCATTGTATGTGTCCACGTAAATCAAATCAAATCAAATCAAATTGTATTGTAGACCTTACAGTGAAATGCTTACTAACAAACCCTTCACCAACAATGCAGTTTTAAGAAAAATACGTGTTCAGTAAAAAATAAAAGTAACAAATAAATGAGTATGCCCTCTGACCTTGTAATCCTGTGTGAAACGGTCCTATTATATTCTCCTGTTCTTGGGAGTATCATCATGTGTTCCAAACCAGCTTGCACCTGCGTCTTTGTATAGATAAAGTCCCGCCCAAGAACAGGAAACTATAAAGATATGTGCTTACCACCCAATGCTTCAGAATTCAGACTGTCTACACTGCACTGTGTAACTGTTCCTTCTGAGCTCGGAAATAAATCATCTTAGTTTGACTTGGTCTCCAGCAAATCCTTATTTTATAATATCCACACCAGTCAGCAAGAAAGAGGCGCTGATCGTGGACTACAGGAAATGGAGGCCGACAGCGGGTGGAGAGCTTCACGTTCCTTGGTGTCCTTTTAAAGAAAGCACGACAATGCCTCTTCCCCCTCAGGAGGCTGAAACAATTTCGGCATGGGCTCCCAGACCCTCAAAAAGTTCTACAGCGTCTTGACTGCATCACCACTTGGTATGACACATGCTTGGCATCCGACCGCAAGCCGCTAGAGGGTAGTGCGCACGGGCCAGTACATCACTGAGGCAGAGCTCCCTGCCATCCAGGACCTCTATACCAGGCGGTGTCAGAGGAAGGCCCTAAAAATGGTCAAAAGACTCCAGCCACCCCAGTCATAGACTGTTCTCTCTACTAATGCATGGCAAGCAGTACCGACGCAGCAAGTCTGGAACCAACAGGGCCCTGAACAGCTTCTACCCCCAAGCAATAAGACTGATACCTACTTAATCCGGGTAGTTATTGGTTAACTATTGACTCTTTCTGCATTGACCCTTTGCATACTAACTCTTTGACTCACTCACTGCTGCTACTGTTTATTGTTCATCATGTTGCCATGTTACTTGACCCCTACACATATTTACACATCTACCTCAGTTACTTCGTACCACTGCACATCAACTCAGTACCCCGTGTGTATAGCCAAGTTATCGTTTCTCATTGTGTATCATGTATTCCTTGTGTTACTTTTTCTCAATTTCTCTCTCTCCATTGTTGAAAAGGGCCCTTAAGCATTCCACTGTTAGTCTAAACCTGTTGTTTACAAAGCATGTGACAAATAACATTTGATTTGAGTGTTAAGAGGAAATGACAGAACATTATTCTGTCTCCTCTCCTCTATCTCTGCACTGCTGGCCTGGGAGCAGCTAGGCTGTGATGCAAATCCGCATTCATCATCCTGCCACTGTCATCTTAGAGAGAAAAAGAGAGAAAGAGAGAGAGAAAGGGAGAGAGCGAGAGCATATGTGTGTCTGTGTGTTGGAAGAGATAAGATGTTTTGTTAGTCCACAATCATGAACACCTATGTGACATAACATGATATGTCTGAGGCTACACTTGTGTGTACCAATATGAGTGTGTGTATGAATCAAAACAGGTTCTGTGGACATGACTATCCCTTGTCCCAAGACACATCCTATAGCAGAAGTTCCCAAACTCGGTCCTGGGGCCCCTCCTGGGGGCACATTTTGGTTTTTGCCTTAGCACAACACAGCTGATTCAAATCATCAAAGCTTGATAATGAGTTGGTTATTTGAATCAGCTGTGTAGTGCTAGGGAATAAACCAAAACATGCACCCGGGAGGCCAGGATCCAGTTTGGGAACCCCTGTCCTAGAGTACAAGACGCTCCAAGTGCCTCTCCTCTCCCTCCTGAGGGGCTCAAACAAAAGCACTCCAGCCCAGAGAGCAAACATAATATTCTCCCAGTGTCCTCCACCAACCACAGACCTGTCTAAGACATGAAGAGAAAACTCAAACTGATCCAATCAGAACGAGAGAATCACTCGTGTCATGTGGATTAGGGTAGTGTTAAATTATTCAGAGTCAGACAGAAGAGTGCCAGGTCTGGACCATATCTCTGACTGGTACTCTCCACTGCCAGACAGACAGAGCACACCATGAATTGTCAATGAGACCACTGTGAGCACAGCACAGCTTAGGTCATTCAGCACCCTTTATGGCAATGATTTTTGTGCAAACACACACAGGTACTGTATGTGTGTTTGTGGCCAAGTATGCAAATGTAACTGCACGGGTACACGCATGCAGGCAAGCAAACAGGCAAATATGTGCGCACACACACACAAATATGCGCCCACCCACGCCAACCCACCTATGACAGCCAGTATAGTTCCCTATATTACAAATCACGTAACTTTGCTAAAGCAGTTGTTTGACCCCACTACTTCAGAAAAAACTACTTCCACTATCTCTTCTTATCATCCTCCCATCTTCTCATCCCCCCATTCTCCCTTCTTCTCATCTTCTCATCCTCCCATTCTCCCTTTTTCCCATCCTCCCATTCTTCCTTCTTCCCATCTTCTCATCCTCCCATTCTCCCATCTTCTCATCCTCCCATTCTCCCTTCTTCCCATCTTCTCATCGTCCCATTCTCCCTTCTTCCCATCTTCTCATCCTCCCATTCACCCTTCTTCCCATCTTCTCATCCTCCCATTCGCCCTTCTTCCCATCTTCTCATCCTCCCATTCTCCCTTCTTCCCATCTTCTCATCCTCCCATTCGCCCATCTTCTCATCTTCTCATCCTCCCATTCTCCCATCCTCCCATTCTCCCTTCTTCCCATCGTCCCAATCTTCCTTCTTCCCATCTTCTCATCCTCCCATTCGCCCTTCTTCCCATCTTCTCATCCTCCCATTCTCCCATCCTCCCATTCTCCCTTCTTCCCATCTTCTCATCCTCCCATCCTCCCATTCTCCCTTCTTCCCATCTTCTCATCCTCCCATTCTCCCTTTTTCCCATCCTTCCATCTTCCCATCTTCCAATATTCCCATACACCCTTCTTCCCATCCTCCCATCATCCCTTCGTCCCATCTTCACAATCTCCCATCTTCTTAAATGTGGAAGAGAATAAGAGATATATCCCTTCTTTTCTGACCCGGGCAGCACCTTTAATCTCCTGAAGAGGTGGTAAACAGAGAGAGTGTGGAAAACTAGAAGAGACCACATCGCCAGTGATCTCCTGACACATGACATTGTTCACATAATGTGACACTGAAACAGACGATGAAAAAGTGACATTTGATATGATCAAGTGGAGAACATTGGCGGCTTTAAAAGCAAAGTGGAGCGAGTGTCTAACTGACAATGAAACTGACCCACTGTTGTTTCACTCTGGTTTTAAATACATGTTAGGCCCTGGCCTGGTGGCATTGTTGAGATTGAAGTCTTTTAAAATGACTACTCACTGCTGACCGTTTCATGTCATCTACTGTGCAGTATACGTAACTGCCGTGGGGAACAAACCAATGGCAGAACGTTTACATTTCTTCTCCCAAATAAAGACGTTTAATTATGTCCACCGTTATTCTCATACCACCCCTTGATGAATCGACCAAAGGCTATGGCTGTGACCGGAGTCACCTTGTAAGTTTCTATGTCATGATCTTCAACCTTCTGGTGTGGATGCAAAGGAAGCAGGAAAACAGTTAGCGTACAACAGGAAATAAAACTCAAAACACATTTTGTCATTGGATAATATTGCCATTTTACAACAGTCTTACAAACACATTGCATAAAATCTAAGAATATATATATATATTTATATATACCTTTAAATCATTATTAAAACATGTGGTTGTGTATTTACATACATGTGAATTTGAATAAATAGCTTTTTCTCTTTTTAAATCAATGTATCCACTTAATGCTTTCATAACATATTGTGTCCATATTGTTTGTAGTTGGATAGTTAAATATCATAACTATAAACTCTCCCCAGTTTCCTTACTTTTGACCAAGACTCAAAAGAGACTGGGAAGGGGATTCAAACAAACCACAAGGCTCCAACACCTCACTACATTTGACTTGAAAAAGGTCATTTATGTTTACGCCGGTATCTGCTGTGTTTACCGCAAATACGATCTCTGTGAAAGTCAGTGAAATTACCTTCAATAAAAGTCAAGTGTAGTGCAATGTCGGCACATTTGGTTTGAATCCTGGCCCCAGTCCCATCTCACAACAAACCCAACTGTTGTTTCCAGACTGGCCAAACGTTGCTGTTGCTACTGTCAGAGGGCATCCTGATTGGATGGAGGCTGTATGAGGTCACCTTAATGTGGCAGAAGTGGGACGTACGTACTGGAGTCCTGTGAGGGTAAAATTAGTATATCATCCTAATCAAATAAACATCAGATTGGGTATACCAACCTTATATGAGAAGTCTGTATTGTTCAATAGAATTAAAAGCCTAAAATATTTTTATTTGTAGTCGAATACTTTCCATGGTGATGCTACCCCAGGGCAGTGAAGGGGACATTGCCCTACGTAAGGTGCCATATTTTGGACGGGACGTTAAACGGGTGTCCTGGCTCTCTGTGGTCATTAAAGATCCCATGTCACTTATCATAGAGTAGGGGTGTTAACCCTGGTGTCCTGGCTAAATTCCCAATCTGTCCCTCATACCATCATGGCCACCTAAACATCCCCAGCTTCCAATTGGCTCATTCATCCTCCCTCCTCTCCCCTGTAACTATTCCCCACGCCGTTGCTGTGAATGAGAATGTGTTGTGTCAACTTACCTGGTAAAATAAGTGATAGTGATTAGTGATTCAGCTCTGACAGACAAAGGAGAATCACTGTACTTTGTGGTAATATTACTTTATATGTTACATTAGACCATGATTTCAGAGCAGGGAAGTTGGCCACAACCTCAAAATGTAGAACATACACATGACCATAGCACTTCAAATTAAAAAGTAGAAAGTCAACCCTGGAGCATTCCCAGATTCAGGATGTGTTTATAAAACAATATAGTTTTATTTTTCATTTTATTGGTATTGTTATATACATGGCATAATTTTGTGCTTTTTTTTATCAAGAAAACATCAGAGGGAAAAAAAAGAACTGTACTTGAAGTCTGTATAGAGATTTGGACAAGGCTTTAAGCCAGAGACAGTTAGTTTTCCAGTGAGTTAACGATGGTCCATTGAAGAGGATGAAACGTTGGAGGTGATGTGCTTTACCAACAATAGCAAAGGCACCTGTGTATCGCTTTCTTAGAAAAACAAATCAGTCCACGCAAATCTCTCGGTTCAAGTTCGGCCCGGCGGCGGCGCAACACTCATTCCCCGTCTGAGAACGATAGAAAAATAGAAAAAAAGGAGAAAACAAAATTGTCACTTCATATCGTTTTTTTGTTCCATCAAAATTTTGGAAGAAGGGACTTTTTCCCCAAGCCTCATTTTTCAAGGGATTCCTGATTTTTCTTCTTTGTTTGGGAG
>NC_143031.1:73330000-73375000 GCF_057628025.1 Oncorhynchus mykiss
TTGTGAGAGTACCCATGAGTTTACCAGTCAAATTGCCAGGGTTAGAGGTTCCAAGCCCTTTCTATGGATTCCATTTCTGAGTTCAACACCCTTATGCGACCATGGCCTCTCCATCTGTCAAGAGAAAACACCTGTGCAGAAGCACCAGCAGCAGTCAGTCAGTAGCATCTCCTCTCCCCGAGTAATGAGCACCATACACTCCATTAGAAGAGCCTTCACTAGGAGTGTGTATCGTTTATGAAGTGTCATACACACCACTAACGACGCAATGGAGGGGCGAGAGTGAGAAGGAGAGAGAGAAATATGAAGAGAGAGAGAGAGGGAGAGAGAGAGAGATGGAGAGAGAGAGGGGAAGAAAGAGGGATAGGGAGAGATTTGTATTTCAAAAGCTGAGTGCTCCTGGTATTGCGATTGAAACAGGCAGCGATCAACTTAGAACTCATTAGATCCCCTCTTATTTATGGACGGATATTTACTTATTTATCCATTTATTTATTTATATCTGTATTTATCTAAGTATAAAGTAACAAGAGCACTCCTTGACAGCCTTAAGTAGCTCGCTACCAGGTAATCTTTCCCGGCATTTACCCACCATCATTCATGTACCCCATTTTCATGATGAAGGAGAAAAGCGAAATATACTAAATGGAGAGAGTGACATTGCAGAGAGAGAGAGAGAGAGAAATAAAGAGAGAGAGGGAAAGTGTAGGAACCAGGAAAGAGAGCGCCGGTATTCAGATATAAGCCGGCGGTGGCGAACCAATTAGTGTAAGTAATGGCGTCTCCGTGAGCTGACAGGGCATATCTCCACCAGCGTAAACACAAACAAAAGCCCAGACACACTCCTCCCTCCCCGACTCCCTCCCTCCAGCATGATGATGGATCAGAGACGGCAGCCGCCGCCATGTTTATCTTCTTTCCTTTGATTACCTGGAGCACCACTAATAGTGCATAGTCCACAGGTCTGGCCTGGTCTGACCTGGCCGTTAGCTAACACCACAGGTCTGGCCTGGTCTGCCATGGCCGTTAGCTAACACCACAGGTCTGGCCTGGTCTGCCCTGGACGTTAGCTAACTCCACAGGTCTGGCCTGGTCTGCCTTGGCCGTTAGCTCACATCACAGGTCTGGCCTGGTCTGCCCTGGCCGTTAGCTAACTCCACAGGTCTGGTCCGGTCTGCCCGTTAGCTAACACCACAGGTCTGGCCTGGTCTGCCCTGGCCGTTAGCTAACACCACAGGTCTGGCCTGGTCTGCCCTGGCCGTTAGCTAACTCCACAGGTCTGGTCTGGTCTGCCCGTTAGCTAACACCACAGGTCTGGCCTGGTCTGCCATGGCCGTTAGCTAACTCCACAGGTCTGGTCTGGTCTGCCCTGGCCATTAACTAACACCACAGGTCTGGCCTGGTCTGCCTTGGCCGTTAGCTAACTCCACAGGTTTGGCCTGGTCTGCCATGGCCGTTAGCTAACACCACAGGTCTGGCCTGGTCTGCCATGGCCGTTAGCTAACACCACAGGTCTGGCCTGGTCTGCCATGGCCGTTAGCTAACATCACAGGTCTGGCCTGGTCTTCCCTGGCCGTTAGCTAACTCCACAGGTCTGGCCTGGTCTGCCATGGCCGTTAGCTAACTCCACAGGTCTGGCCTGGTCTGCTCGCTAGCTAGCTAACTCCACAGGTCTAGCCTGGTCTGCTCGCTAGCTAGCTAACTCCACAGGTCTGGCCTGGTCTGCTCGCTAGCTAGCTAACTCCACAGGTCTGGCCTGGTCTGCCCTGGCCGCTAGCTGACTTCACAGGATTTAAGCCACCATGTTAGGCACAGCGTTACAGGGGTCTGGCAGGTAGCAGCATCCAACAGACAAGATGCTAAATAGCTGATAATGTACCTTAGGGGCGTGTTTCTCAAACCAGCCCTCCAGTCCTTCGACACTGGCATGTCCGATTCAACTCGTCCCGTCAACTAATAATCAAGCTCTTCATTAGCTGAATCAGGCGTGCTCGTGTTGAAATAGATCCAATGTGTGAAATGACGGGTGGTCCCTGAGGGTTGCGTCGAAAAACACCAGAACACAAAGCAACATGGAATAGGCCCCTGTGTTTTGCACAATCATGTGACATTGCAAGATGTAATCCCGCATTTTAAGGCTTAACCAGAAATGAGAATTTGACCAAAAATGAAAGCGATGGTGCTGGACCATGTGACAGAAAATTACTCAGGGCCCTAGGTTGAGCAGTGGTGATCTACCGTAGAGTAATATCAACTTTCAAGAGTTGTGTACATATCAAACTGTAGTTCTCCACCCCTCTCATTGGGCACCACCCGCTGTCGCACATATTTGTTTTAACCCTGCACTAACACTCTATTCACAACCAGTCAACTAATGGCCAAGTCCTTGATTATCAAATCAAATTGTATTTGTGACATGCACCGAATACAACAGGTGTGGTAGACCTTACAGTGAAATGCTTACTTACAAGCCCTTACCCAACATAAGTGTTAAGTAAACAATAATAATAAATAATAAAGAGCAGCAGTAAAATAACAGTAGCGAGGCTATATACAGGGGGTACAGAGTCAATGTGGAGGCTATATACAGGGGGTACAGGTACAGAGTCAATGTGGAGGCTATATACAGGGGGTACAGAGTCAATGTGGAGGCTATATACAGGGGGTACAGGTACAGAGTCAATGTGGAGGCTATATACAGGGGGTACAGAGTCAATGTGTAGGCTATATACAGGGGGTACAGAGTCAATGTGTAGGCTATATACAGGGGGTACAGAGTCAATGTGTAGGCTATATACAGGGGGTACAGAGTCAATGTGTAGGCTATATACAGGGGGTACAGAGTCAATGTGTAGGCTATATACAGGGGGTACAGAGTCAATGTGGAGGCTATATACAGGGGGTACAGAGTCAATGTGTAGGCTATATACAGGGGGTACAGAGTCAATGTGTAGGCTATATACAGGGGGTACAGGTACAGAGTCAATGTGGAGGCTATATACAGGGGGTACAGAGTCAATGTGTAGGCTATATACAGGGGGTACAGAGTCAATGTGTAGGCTATATACAGGGGGTACAGAGTTAATGTGTAGGCTATATACAGGGGGTACAGAGTCAATGTGTAGGCTATATACAGGGGGTACAGAGTCAATGTGGAGGCTATATACAGGGGGTACAGAGTCAATGTGTAGGCTATATACAGGGGGTACAGAGTCAATGTGGAGGCTATATACAGGGGGTACAGAGTCAATGTGGAGGCTATATACAGGGGGTACAGAGTCAATGTGTAGGCTATATACAGGGGGTACAGAGTTAATGTGTAGGCTATATACAGGGGGTACAGAGTCAATGTGTAGGCTATATACAGGGGGTACAGAGTCAATGTGTAGGCTATATACAGGGGGTACAGAGTCAATGTGGAGGCTATATACAGGGGGTACAGAGTCAATGTGTAGGCTATATACAGGGGGTACAGAGTTAATGTGGAGGCTATATACAGGGGGTACAGAGTTAATGTGTAGGCTATATACAGGGGGTACAGAGTCAATGTGTAGGCTATATACAGGGGGTACAGAGTCAATGTGTAGGCTATATACAGGGGGTACAGAGTCAATGTGGAGGCTATATACAGGGGGTACAGAGTCAATGTGTAGGCTATATACAGGGGGTACAGAGTCAATGTGTAGGCTATATACAGGGGGTACAGAGTCAATGTGTAGGCTATATACAGGGGGTACAGAGTCAATGTGGAGGCTATATACAGGGGGTACAGAGTCAATGTGTAGGCTATATACAGGGGGTACAGAGTCAATGTGTAGGCTATATACAGGGGGTACAGAGTCAATGTGTAGGCTATATACAGGGGGTACAGAGTCAATGTGTAGGCTATATACAGGGGGTACAGAGTCAATGTGGAGGCTATATACAGGGGGTACAGAGTCAATGTGTAGGCTATATACAGGGGGTACAGAGTCAATGTGTAGGCTATATACAGGGGGTACAGAGTCAATGTGGAGGCTATATACAGGGGGTACAGAGTCAATGTGTAGGCTATATACAGGGGGTACAGAGTAAATGTGTAGGCTATATACAGGGGGTACAGAGTTAATGTGTAGGCTATATACAGGGGGTACAGAGTCAATGTGTAGGCTATATACAGGGGGTACAGAGTCAATGTGTAGGCTATATACAGGGGGTACAGAGTCAATGTGTAGGCTATATACAGGGGGTACAGAGTCAATGTGGAGGCTATATACAGGGGGTACAGAGTTAATGTGTAGGCTATATACAGGGGGTACAGAGTCAATGTGGAGGCTATATACAGGGGGTACAGAGTCAATGTGTAGGCTATATACAGGGGGTACAGAGTAAATGTGTAGGCTATATACAGGGGGTACAGAGTTAATGTGTAGGCTATATACAGGGGGTACAGAGTCAATGTGTAGGCTATATACAGGGGGTACAGAGTCAATGTGTAGGCTATATACAGGGGGTACAGAGTCAATGTGTAGGCTATATACAGGGGGTACAGAGTAAATGTGTAGGCTATATACAGGGGGTACAGAGTCAATGTGGAGGCTATATACAGGGGGTACAGAGTCAATGTGTAGGCTATATACAGGGGGTACAAGTACAGAGTCAATGTGGAGGCTATATACAGGGGGTACAGAGTCAATGTGGAGGCTATATACAGGGGGTACAGAGTCAATGTGAAGGCTATATACAGGGGGTACAGAGTCAATGTGGAGGCTATATACAGGGGGTACAGGTACAGAGTCAATGTGGAGGCTATATACAGGGGGTACAGGTACAGAGTCAATGTGGAGGCTATATACAGGGGGTACAGAGTCAATGTGCGGGGGTACAGATTAGTCAAGGTAATTAAGGTAATAACAGTCTATGACTTGGGTGGCTGGACTATTTTACAATTTTTAGGGCCTTCCTGGTATAGAGGTCCTGGATGACAGGAAGCTTGGCCCCAGTGATGTACTGGGCCGTACGCTCTACCCTCTGTAGTGCCTTGCAGTCGGAGGCCGAGCAGTTGCCATACCAGGTAGTGATGCAACAGGTCAGGATACCTCAGGTCTGATTATGGCTATGTACGTCTCGCAGAACTTCATATAATAATAATAACAAAATATGTTTATGGATTTCATAAAGGCCGATAAAAGATGGCGCCGACAGAGATGGCAGCATCGCTTCAAGTCCTTAGGAAACTACATTCCTAAAGAAAATACTGTACTTTTTACTCCATACATTTTCCTTGACACCTAAAAGTACTAGTTACGTTTTGAATGCTTAGCAGGACAGAACAATTGTCATCTACTGCCTCTGATCTGGAGGACTCACTAAACGCATATGTTTTGTTTGTAAATTATGTCTGAGTGTTGGAGTGTGCCCCTGGCTATCCGTAAATTATTATTATTTTTAAATGTTGCCATCTGGTTTCCTTAATATAAGGAATTTGAAATTATTTATACTTGATTTATATATGATTTATAACAACGCCTCTTCAACCTCAGGAGGCTGAATAAATGTGGCTTGTCACCAAAAACCCTCACAAACTTTTACAGATGCACAATTGAGAGCATCCTGTCAGGCTTTTATCACGGCTTGGTACAGCAACTGCCCTCAAAAGCAAGGCTCTCCAGAGGTTGGTGCGGTCTGCACAACGCATCACCGGGGGCAAACTACCTACCCTCCAGGACACCTACAGCACCCGATGTCATAGGAAGGCCAAAAAGATCATCAAGGACAATAACCACCAGAGCCACTGCCTGTTCACCCCGCTATCATCCAGAAGGCGAGGTCAGTACAGGTGCATCAAAGCTGGAACCGAGAGACTGAAAAACAGCTACTATCTCAAGGCCATCAGATTGTTAAACAGCCATCACTAGCACTGAGAGGCGGCTGCCTACCTTCAGATTTGATATCATTGGCCACTTTAATAAATGGAACACACGTCACTTTAAGAATGTTTACATATCTCGCATTACTCATCTCATATGTATATACGGTACACTGTATCATATGAATCTATTCTTTATCATCTATTGCATCTTAACCGCTCTATCACTGCTCATCCTTATATTTTATATCTTTACTAAACTCAGCAAAAAAAGAAACGTCCTCTCACTGTTCAACTGCGTATTTTTCAGCAAACTTAACATGTGTAAATATTTGTATGAACATAACAAGATTCAACAATTGAGACAAACTGAACAAGTTCCACAGACATGTGACTAACAGAAATTGAATAATGTGTCCCTGAGCAAAGGGGGGTCAAAATCAAAAGTAACAGTCAGTATCTGGTGTGGCCACCAGCTGCATTGAGTACTGTAGTGCATCTCCTCCTCATGGACACCTGCAAGTTCCCGTAAATTTCTGGGGGGAATGGCCCTAGTCCTCCCAGAGATCCTGGCTCGTTCCTGGCTATGGCAGAATACTGACATTCCTGTCTTGCAGGAAATCACACACAGAACAAGATGATGCTGTGACACACCGCCCCAGACCATGACGGAACCTCCACCTCCAAATCGATCCCGCTCCAGAGTACAGGCCTCGGTGTAACGCTCATTCCTTCAACAATAAACGCGAATCCGACCATCACCCCTGGTGAGACAAAACCATGACTCATCAGTAAAGAGCACTTTTTGCCAGTCCTGTCTGGTCCAGCGACATTGGGTTTGTGCCCATAGGCAACATTGTTGTTGGTGATGTCTGGTGAGGACCTGCCTTACAAGGCCTACAAGCCCTCAGTCTAGCCTCTCTCAACCAATTGCGGACAGTCTGAGCACTGATGGAGGGATTGTGCGTTCCTGGTGTAACACGGGCAGTTGTTGTTGCTATCCTGTATCTGTCCCGCAGGTGTGATGTTCGGATGTACCGATCCTGTGCAGGTGTTACACGTGGTCTGCCACTACGAGGACGATCAGCTGTCCATCCTGTCTCCCTGTAGCACTGTCTTCGGCGTCTCACAGTATGGACATTGTAATTTATTGCCCTGGCCACATCTGCAGTCTTCATGCCTCCTTGCAGCATGCCTAAGGCACGTTCACGCAGATGAGCAGGGGCATTTTTCTTTTGGTGTTTTTCAGAGTCAGTATAAAGGCCTCTTTAGTGTCCTAGGTTTTCATAACTGTGACCTTAATTGCCTACTGTCTGTAAGTTGTTGTTGTCTTAACGACCATTCCACAGGTGTATGTTCATTCATTGTTTATGGTTCATTGAACAAGCATGGAAAACAGTGTTCAAACCCTTTACAATGAAGATCTGTGAAGTTATTTGGAGTTTTACGATATTATCCTTGAAAGACAGGTTCCTGAAAAAGGGAATTTTCTTTTTTTGCTGGGTTTAGATTGTGTGTATTAGGTTTTGTTGTGGAATTTGTTAGATATTAGAATTTGTTAGATATTAGGTTTTGTTAGATGCTGCTGCACTGTCAGATCTAGAAGCATAAGCATTTCCCTACACTCGCAATAACATCTGCTAACCATGTGTATGTGACCAATACAATTTGATTTGATATATATAGCGTTTGTGTATTAGATATTACACTCCAGGGAGATTTGATTTTAGCATATTGTTCCATGATAGGGGAAATTACTCTCTCTGCCCTTTCTACCTATGGGAGGAGAGATCACTGGCACCGGGGGGTTTCTAAACCAATCAGATTCCCCAGGCCCTCCTCTCCATTGCAACAACGACCCACAATGGAACAACAAACCTCAAATAACACCTAATATTGCACTGTCATCATACCACAACCCCAAAAAGGAGAGATAGGAAACTGAGAAAGAAGGGAACGGAGGAAGAGAGGAGCAGAAATCATTTGGGCCAGCTTATAAAAGGATTAGAGTTGACACACATCCCAAATGAAAGTGTCTGTAAGTATTAGTCCTTGTCACAGCAGCAACCGTAGCTAGCGCAGTGCTAGCAGCCCCTCCACATCATGTTTATGGGAAGATGCTAGCTTCCTTAGCCTACCCCCCCTCCTTCCTACCCTGAACGAGTAGGGACGGGCAATTATAGGCGGTCAAAACATTTTTCATGGATGATTTCTCCCGACGCAGCTGGAGAAGAGAGAGAGAGAGGGAAGAGGAGGGGGGAGAAGAGAGGAGGAGGAAGGTATCCTGAACCGAAACCCTTTTAGTGTCTCAGCATGTCGGCAGGGGGGATGGGAGGAAGGGGGAGTTGAAGGACGAAAGTGGTGCCTTTGCAGAGGTGATGCCTGGAAGTGCACAAGCATGCAGGCACACAGACACACACAGGCACATAGACACATCACGGTGGTGGTACAAATGACTAGGACCATCTGAGTGCATTACACAGTCCATTACCCTCCCAGAATGAGCCTACATAAGAATGTCACATGACAATGGAGGAAATGGGAAGAAGTGGATGGAGAGGAGCTAGTGTTTCCATTGACTCAGACAATGTCCCATTAATCACACTGATACAAATGTGGACCAGCACCACTGGAAAGACCTGTCTCTCTGACTAGTGTGAGGCAAAATGCACCCTATTCCCCATATGGCCTTAGTCAAAAGTAGTACACTATATAGGGAATAGAGTACCATTTGGGACATAACGATTCTGTGAGTGCAAATAGTTTTAAAAAAATGGGCCAGGAATTTTTACTCTCCAAATGATTCTGTTCCCTACTTGTAGCTGAATGATATGATATAACTCCAGGCTATAACTAGGGCCAGGAGTTTTTCCTCTCCAAATGATTCTGTTCCCTACTTGTAGCTGAATGATATGATTTAACTCCAGGCTATAACTAGGGCCAGGAGTTTTTCCTCTCCAAATGATTCTGGACCCTAGTAGCATCAACACACACCAACAACACATGCCACACACCATCAACACACAACAACATCACACACCATCAACACATACCACACCATCACACACACACCATCAACTCAACTAAACTCAACATCACACACACACACACACACACACACACACACACACACACACACACACACACACATTCCACAATGTAACATACTGTACACACACATCATGGTCACATACCACAACATCACACACACACCATCAACACACTACACCATCACACACATACACACACACACACACACACATTCAACACCTTCCACAACATCACATACACACACACACACACACAGACAACACATACCACAACATCACACACACCATCAACACATGCAACGACACCCTCAGTCAACAAACACACAAAGACGCCCTTTTGAGATTGAATCGTTGCAAAATTAAAACAGAGCAAATTCATGAATTATAAATGGTATTAAAAAAGTGCAGGGATATAATTGATGATTCATTCCAATACCCCAAAGCCAATCGAGCAGTAGGCTAATGAAGAGAGGGGGGATTTAATCGAACCAGAAAGAAATCTCCTCCTTTAAATTGTGTTAAGGTTATTTTATGCTGATAAGATGCATGCTGCAATCACAGCACCTGGGGGCCTGTTGGGGAGAGCTCTGACGAACCCTCTTGTGAGTTTAATGTTCCTTTCCCTCTCCGCGACACCAATGATGTCCTCATCTCAAGAGTCTCAAGAGCCATCTCTGTTTATCCTCAAAACTTGTTTTTGCCTAATTTAGCCCTGAAAGTTAAGTAAAATAGGGTGAAGGCAAAGTTTTATATGAGGGAAAGGGGACAGGTTGGTGTGTGTGTGTGTGTGTGTGTGTGTGTGTGTGTGTGTGTGTGTGTGTGTGTGTGTGTGTGTGTGTGTGTGTGTGTGTGTGTGAGCGAGCGAGCGAACGAGCGAGAAACAGCAAGAGAGAGCAAGAGAGAAAAAGATCACAGAAGTTAGATCAAATCAATTTAGAGTGGAAGAGTATGTGAATCGTAACTGTGTGGGCTAAACTAAATTTTTCATGAAAAAACAGAAATTCCCACTTGACATTCATCTCAAGTTAGGATTCATTCAGCCTATATACAACTGGGGCAAAACGACTATACACTGAGTGTACAAAACATTAGGAACACCTGCTCTCTCCATGACATGCACTGACCAGGTGAATCCAGGGTGAAAGCTATGAACCCTTGATGATGTCACTTGTTAAATCCACTTCAATCAGTGTAGATGAAGGGGAGGAGACCGGTTAAAGAAGGATTTTTAAGCCTTGAGACAATTGAGACATGGATTGTGTATGTGTGTCATTCAGAGGGTGAACGGGCAAGACAAAAGATTTAAGTGCCTTTGAATGGGGTATGGTAGTAGGTGCCAACCGCAGCGGTTTGAGTGTGTCAAGAACTGCAACGCTACTGGGTTTTTCACCCTCAACAGTTTGCATTGGAGTCAACATGGGCAAGCATCCCTGTGGAACCATTTTGACACCTTGTAGTCCATGACCAGGCACATTCAGGCTGTTCTGAGGGCAAAATATTGCAGTTCAATATTAGGAAGGTGTTCCTAATGTTTTGTCGCTCAGTGTATATAGTATTTGCAGCAGCTACAGAACCACAGAAACACAATACAGGATCTAATGCTCTAGAAAAGCTGGTCATGTCTGTCCACATTGATGCCAAAGGGAATCATGACTGTACTGGATTGCATTGTTCCTCAACTACTGTGGATACTAGAGATTGTTCTAGAAATGGCTGCCTAGCGGCTACAGAAGCTACTACCAGACAGACATGTGACATCCCCCAGCAAGAGTTTGGGACGAGGGTGTCACAGATCCATGGCTCTGTTGCAATATCCACACAAGTACACCGTTTAGGAGGAAGCTATGGGTGTGTCTGAAAGGGTATCTTATGTACTATATAGTGCAGTGCACTACTATTGACCAGGGCCCATAGGGCTAAAGTAGTACACTATATAGGGCACAGGATTCCACTTCAGACACAGTCTGTGTATTGGACAAGTGGTACAATAGTATGGATATTGGAACGTAGCCATACCGTCACCATAGTGACAGACCCTAGTACTGTACTGACCCCCATAATAAACCTGAGACCTAGTCCAGCTGTAGTAACAGACCCTAGTACTGTACTGACCTCCATAATAAACCTGAGACCTAGTCTAGCTGTAGTGACAGACCCTAGTACTGTACTGACCTCCATAATAAACCTGAGACCTAGTCCAGCTGTAGTGACAGACCCTAGTACTGTACTGACCACCATAATAAACCTGAGACCTAGTCCAGCTGTAGTAAGACCCTAGTACTGTACTGACCACCATAATAAACCTGAGACCTAGTCCAGCTGTAGTGACAGACCCTAGTACTGTACTGACCACCATAATAAACCCGATACCTAGTCCAGCTGTAGTGACAGACCCTAGTACTGTACTGACCACTATAATAAACCTGAGACCTAGTGACAGACCCTAGTACTGTACTGACCACCATAATAAACCTGAGAACTAGTGACAGACCCTAGTACTGTACTGACCACTATAATAAACCTGAGACCTAGTGACAGACCCTAGTACTGTACTGACCACCATAATAAACCTGAGACCTAGTGACAGAGCCTAGTACTGTACTGACCACCATAATAAACCTGAGACCTAGTGACAGACCCTAATACTGTACTGACCACAATAATAAACCTGAGACCTAGTGACAGACCCTAGTACTGTACTGACCACCACAATAAACCTGAGAACTAGTGACAGACTCTAGTACTGTACTGACCCCCATAATAAACCTGAGAACTAGTGACAGACCCTAGTACTGTACTGACCCCCATAATAAACCTAAGGCCTAGTCCAGCTGTAGTGACAGACCCTAGTACTGTACTGACCACCACAATAAACCTAAGGCCTAGTCCAGCTGTAGTGACAGACCCTAGTACTGTACTGACCCCCATAATAAACCTAAGGCCTAGTCCAGCTGTAGTAACAGACCCTAGTACTGTACTGACCACTATAATAAACCTGAGACCTAGTGACAGACCCTAGTACTGTACTGACCACCACAATAAACCTCAGACCTAGTGACAGACCCTAGTACTGTACTGACCCCCATAATAAACCTGAGACCTAGTGACAGACCCTAGTACTGTACTGACCCCCATAATAAACCTGAGACCTAGTGACAAACCCTAGTACTGTACTGACCTCCATAATAAACCTGAGACCTAGTGACAGACCCTAGTACTGTACTGACCTCCATAATAAACCTGAGACCTAGTGACAGACCCTAGTACTGTACTGACCACCATAATAAACCTGAGAACTAGTGACAGACTCTAGTACTGTACTGACCCCCATAATAAACCTGAGACCTAGTCCAGCTGTAGTGACAGATCCTAGTACTGTACTGACCTCCATAATAAACCTGAGACCTAGTGACAGACCCTAATACTGTACTGACCTCCATAATAAACCTGAGACCTAGTGACAGACCCTAGTACTGTACTGACCTCCATAATAAACCTGAGACCTAGTGACAGACCCTAGTACTGTACTGACCTCCATAATAAACCTGAGACCTAGTGACAGACCCTAGTACTGTACTGACCTCCATAATAAACCTGAGACCTAGTCTAGCTGTAGTGACGGCATAATGCACACAGACAGAGGGGACAAAGACACAACAATGAAGGAAGCCTGTCCTATAGGTCTTTTAGAAGCGTGTGTGTGTGTGTGTGTGTGTGTGCGTGTGTGTGTGTGGGTGTGCCTGTCTGCTGCCTCAGCGTGACACTAGGACAATGTCAGACAAAACGCAGACCCCGCCACCGTCATGGTTACCATCGTCATTGCCAAACATTGGACAGCTGTGATTTATCAGTTCTGAACTGATGGTTGATAACATACAGAGCATTCAAAAATGATTCACACCCCTTGACCTTTACAAATGTTGTTGTGTTACAGCTGGAATTTAAAATGTATTAAATTTAGATTTACACAATAGCCCATAATGTCAAAGTGGAATTATGTTTTTATAAATTCTTACAAATTCATTAAGAATGAAAAGATTAAATGTCTTGAGTCAATAAATATTTAACCCCTTTGTTATGCCAAGCCTAAATTTGTTCAGGAGTAATAATTTGCTTAACAAGACACATAATAAATTGGACAGACTTTGTGCAATAATAGAGCTTAAGATGATTTTGGATTGACTACCTTATCTCCTGACCCCACACATACAATTACTGTTACTGTAAGGTCCTTCAGTCCACCAGTGAATTTCAAACACAGATTCCACCACAAAGACCAGGGAGGTGTTCCAATGCCTCGTAAAGAAGGGCACGTAATAGTAGATGGGTCAAAAAAACAAACAAATAACATTGAATATCCCTTTGAGCATGGTGAAGTTATTTATTTCACTTTGGATGGTGTATCAATACACCCAGTCACTACCAAGATACAGGCGTCCTTACTAACTCAGTTGCCGGAGGGGAAGGAAACCACTCAGGGACTTCACCATGAGGCCAATGGTGACTTTAAAACAGTTACAGATTTTAATAGATGTGATAGGAGAAAACTGAGGATGGATCAACAAAATTGTAGTTACTCCACAATACTAACCTAAATGACGTGAAATGAAGGAAGCCTGTACAGAATAAAAAATATTCCAAAACATGCATCCTGTTTGCAACAAGGCACTGAAGGAAAACTTCAAAAAAGGTGGCAAAGGAATGAACTTTAACTTTTTGTCCTGAATACAAAGCTTTATGTTTGGGGCAAATCCGACACAACCCATCACTGAGTACTACTCTTAATATTTTCAAGCATGGTGGTGGCTACATCATGTTATGGGTATGCTTGTCATCTGCAAGAACTAGCAAGTTTTTTAGGATACAAAAAAATGGAATAGAGCTAAACACAGGCATCACTACTACACAGGAGCGCCATTTGAATGTAAATGCGTTTTTTGGCAGAAATGCCTTCTGGAACATGTGAACTTATATGTGCCTTAATAACAAACGTGTATACCATCTGTGAATACAAAGTCAATTGTTAAATTACGAGCCTAGTTGGTTTAGCCACGGAAAAAGTCAGAAACCTTCCTGCTAGCCATGATTGGCTGAGATTATGAGTGGGCTGGATATGCCGAGAGATGAGTATGGATTGGTCTGCCATATAGCACACTTCTGTCTATAATATGAGCTGTTCAGTATGTGTTGGTAATCCATTCTAACGCTGCTTTTTTGATAGATATCACGTAGTAGAACAGCATAAGTGTTGCTCTCCACTTTCTGGAGGACAGAGCTTTGAAATCAGTGGAATTAGAGAATGATAGCCAAGGAGATGGAGAAAATTCTGGCGTTTGATTGCAAATATGCAGACGGAGTCGAAAAGAGAACACACAGAAGGTACAACTGACTAGGTATCCCCCTTACCCTGTCCCTTTCTTGTTTTTAATGTTTTTAAAATGCGAGAGACGGGCTACCCCTGTTGGAAAGAGGCGTAGTGACACGTCACGATGTAACGTACCGCGTCAGAGGGGTCCGTTTTTTCATCCTTTCTCAAATATTATTAGTCCATTATCACGTCAATCAATGCTGAATTGAAACTTAGTTCACACCCCGGATTTTGTTGCCAACACAGTCGCTACAGTCCCATTAGTTTTCATTGCAGCCTCGTTTGAATGCTGTGGTTGCGCAAATTTGTACGGAATGGAGTTAGTCACCGTTACACGTTTCAAATTCTGTTAGAAAGTCGTTTTCATTTCAAGTTAAAGGATACTGTTCGCTAGCTAGCTAACGCTAGCTGGCTGGCTGGCTAGCTAACGTTAAATGTATGATCTGTGTAGTAATATTATTTGTATCTCAGAGCCATTTGCATCGCTAGATTCATGCATGGTAGTAACATTATCAGTTGGGATTATGGTTTGTTGTTTAGCTAGCTAGCTTACACGTCTAAACAAAAGACTCCACTATGCAAGCAACTATTTCAATAGAATGTTTATGACGTCACTGCGACAACTGTCGATAGACTATGTCTATGTACTCCGATATCAGAGGACTCTCGTCTGAGTTTGCTAGAGCGCAGAATAACAGCCGAATTTACGAACTTGTTGAATACGGCAGTAAACATGGGCAAAAAAGCGTTATTAAATTGTTGCCAGCAGCACCGTTGCAGTCACCGATGCTCTGATAACATAAACACATCCTAAACAGCTCTGCTAGGGTGAGTAAAATGAGTGAGCCGTTCTCTCATTTGTGTCAGGAAGTAGCTAGCAAGTTAGCCAACATTAGCTTGGGTGCATGACTGCTGTTGTTACGCTCAGATCTACCCTACTCCTCAGCCAGAGCATCCAGTGTGCACTCTGAAAGCTCCGAGAGCCAAACACTCTGAATTTAAACGGACAATCTGACAATGCTCTGAGTTTATGAATGCCCAGAGCACGCTCTGGCACTCCAGATTACAATTACAAACAGACCGGTGGTATAAACCAGCCTTTAGTCTTGAAATGTTTGGTTGTTTAGTACATGGCCTCACGTGAATCCTTAAAGAGATGGGTGGTGCTAAAGCTTAAGAGGGTGTGTTGAGTGTAGACAACGAAGAGCTCTGCAGTATGCACCAAAACATTCAAGGGTCATTTTGTCAAAAGTGGGGTTACAAGTTTATCAAATTTCAAAGCAGAATTACTTTCCCATTGTTCCTCAACTGTATTGTATGACATACCGTTTTCTATCTCTGAGTCTCTAATTTTATCCAATGTAAAAAAAACACAATTTCAAATGTTGCTACATAAGACCGAATCGTGCCGGCCAGTCACAAATGTGGAACAAGTCAAGGGGTATGAATACTTTCTGAAGTGACTGTAGGGTACTCTAGTTATGTTGGTTGCCATTTTGACAGATTTTCCCATTATTTCTCCCATATCTCAACTACAGTCAGACTGTAGTTCTGTTCCCAAACACTAGAGAATACATTATCTGGGTACGTCTCAAATGGCGCCCTATTCCCTTTATAGTGCACTACTTTTGACCAGAGCTACTGTATGGCACCTGGTCAAAAGTAGTGCACCAAATAGGGAATAGGGTGACATCAAATCAAATGTTATTGGTCACATACATGTGTTTAGCAGATGTTATTGCGGGTGTAGCGAAATGCCTGTAAAAGCAAACTTTTGGGAGGCAGCCTGGATCTTTATTCAAACAAATTAGACATACTGTAAGACCATATATGGGTTACCCGTGCTAGTTTGTCACCTTAGCTTTGTGGTTACATGTGTATAGGTGTATTTAGTTGGGCCCTGGTTGAAAGTGCCATTACAGCTGCCTTCAATGTCTTACTGTAAAGTCAGAGAAAATATGGGTTGATCATGACAGATTTCAGTCAAATGTTGCATACTAGATATGAAAAGTAGGTTTCTACTCAGGTTTCAGAGTTGTGACTGATGATGAGTAGGTGGAGGAGAAAGAGGGAGAAGAGGAGGAAGAGGAGAAAGAGAAGGAACGGCTGGAGGAAGTGAGTTACCACCACCACAACAACAAACATAGTTGAGACAGGAAGCAGTTCTAAGCTTCCACTTCAGTGCAGCTTTAGCAGTGGCTAAAAGGCTAAGAAGCTCAGAATAACTCCCACTTAACCTACACTGCATTCTTTCTATTACTACTTAGCCATTCTCTAAATAGGTTGAATGAGGGCAATTGAACTTTACGATATTCCGCTCTTGAATTGAATGGCACTAATGTACAATAAAAAAAAGAGACAGTCAAAGGCTTTGGGCAATTGGAGGCTTCAAGATTTCATTTGAGTACCTGCCTGCTCTTTTCCGTTTACATGTGAGACATGGGGAGCTTAATGAGAGAGAGAATTCTATTGAAATTGAAAGAGAGAGACATGGAGAGCTGAGAGAGAGAGTTGAGAAAGGGAGAGTAAGGAGGCCTAGGGATGAGAGAGAGAGAGAGAGAGAGAGAGAGAGAGAGAGAGAGAGAGAGAGAGAGAGAGAAAGAGAGGAGGCCGCGGATGAGAGAGAGAGAGAGAGAGAGAGAGAGAGAGAGAGAGAGAGAGAGAGAGAGAGAGAGAGAGAGAGAGAGAGAGAGGAGGCCTCGGATGAGAGAGACCGAGAGAGTGAGTGAGAAATACAGAGAGAGAGAAAGAAATAGAGAGAGACAGAGAGATAAAGAGAGCGAGAGAAAGATAGAGTGAGTAGGCCTTGGGATGAGAGAAAGAGAGCGAGACAGACAGAGCGAGTGAGTAGGCCGCCGGGCCTAGAGGAGAGCGAGAGGACTCTGTCAAGTCTCATTCCCTCTGATTTTAATGGAAATCCCGGAGAAGGCGATAAGATGCTCCCGAATCGGGAACCCAAACCCATTTGGATTTAATTCCAGGCTCTCCAAAGTTTTTAAACTTGAATGTAGCTCCTTTAAGTGCCAGCTGCTGACAACATCGATTTCGCGTTAAGCTCCGGTGTCCGATGTGGTTTGCCTTCCCTTCCAAATTGACAGAGACATCTATTTTCTCCTCTTCTCCCTCTTCTTCTGTCAACGTCCTCCATCACACGAGGAATAATTGAGAATTAAAAAGACAGAGAGAGGAAAGTAGGAGCAGTAAATCTAATTGGCTCTGTTCCCCAACTTCCTCATAGAGACCCATAAGTTGTAATTTGTGTGGACGCCAAGGCTGGACTGACGAGGGAGGAAGTCGATGCGGGACAAAGACAGGAAGGTCAGGACTTGTCACTGGGTGTCACGGCGCACAAAGACTGACAGAACTCCGTCACACTAAGGCTACAGAGAGGTCCATCTGTTTCACAACACCCCTCGTTGTGCGTCAAAGCCCACGGTTTGCCGACAACACTTTGTGTCAAGTGTCTAGTGCTCGTCTTACACTCTCTATGATCGTCTCTTCTCCTCTTCAGGGCATTGTCCTACCTCTATTGGTAGACCCTGATGAAGACAGACAGATCTACCTCTAATGGTAGACCCTGATGAAGACAGACAGATCTACCTCTAATGGTAGACCCTGATGAAGACAGACAGATCTACCTCTATTGGTAGACCCTGATGAAGACAGACAGATCTACCTCTATTGGTAGACCCTGATGAAGACAGACAGATCTACCTCTAATGGTAGACCCTGATGAAGACAGACAGATCTACCTCTAATGGTAGACCCTGATGAAGACAGACAGATCTACCTCTAATGGTAGACCCTGATGAAGACAGACAGATCTACCTCTAATGGTAGACCCTGATGAAGACAGACAGACCCTGATGAAGACAGACAGATCTACCTCTAAAGGTAGACCTTGATGAAGACAGACAGACCCTGATGAAGACAGACAGACCCTGATGCAGACAGACAGATATACCTCTAATGGTAGACCCTGATGAAGACAGACAGACCCTGATGAAGACAGACAGACCCTGATGAAGACAGACAGACTCAGATGAAGACAGACAGACCCTGATGAAGACAGACAGACCCTGATGAAGACAGACAGACCCTGATAAAGACAGACAGACCCCGATGAAGACAGACAGACCCCGATGAAGACAGACAGACCCTGATGAAGACAGACAGATCTACCTCTAATGGTAGACCCTGATGAAGACAGACAGACCCTGATGAAGACAGACAGACCCAGATGAAGACAGACAGACCCCGATGAAGACAGACAGACCCCAATGAAGACAGACAGACCCTGATGAAGACAGACAGACCCTGATGAAGACAGACAGACCCTGATGAAGACAGACAGACCCCGATAAAGACAGACAAACCCCGATGAAGACAGACAGACCCTGATGAAGACAGACAGACCCTGATGAAGACAGACAGACCCCGATAAAGACAGACAGACCCCGATGAAGACAGACAGACCCTGATGAAGACAGACAGACCCCGATGAAGACAGACAGACCCTGATGAAGACAGACAGACCCTGATGAAGACAGACAGACCCTGATGAAGACAGACAGACCCTGATGAAGACAGACAGACCCTGATGAAGAGCGCTTGTCTAAACATGTTTAGTTATTAAATGATGACATCTGAACTCCTAGAGTGTGGTTCTCCTTTTCTTATTCAAGTCTTCTACTCCACTAGCCTAAACAGGTGTTCTACTCCACTAGCCTAAACAGGTGTTCTACTCCACTAGCCTAAACAGGTGTTCTACTCCACTAGCCTAAACAGGTGTTCTACTCCACTAGCCTAAACAGGTGTTCTACTCCACTAGCCTAAACAGGTGTTCTACTCCACTAGCCTAAACAGGTGTTCTACTCCACTAAACAGGTGTTCTACTCCACTAGCCTAAACAGGTCTTCTACTCCACTAGCCTAAGCAGGTGTTCTACTCCACTAGCCTAAACAGGTGTTCTACTCCACTAGCCTAAACAGGTGTTCTACTCCACTAGCCTAAACAGGTGTTCTACTCCACTAGCCTAAACAGGTGTTCTACTCCACTAGCCTAAACAGGTGTTCTACTCCACTAGCCTAAACAGGTGTTCTACTCCACTAGCCTAAACAGGTGTTCTACTCCACTAGCCTAAACAGGTGTTCTACTCCACTAGCCTAAACAGGTGTTCTACTCCACTAGCCTAAACAGGTGTTCTACTCCACTAGCCTAAACAGGTGTTCTACTCCACTAGCCTAAACAGGTGTTCTACTCCACTAGCCTAAACAGGTGTTCTACTCCACTAGCCTAAACAGGTGTTCTACTCCACTAGCCTAAACAGGTGTTCTACTCCACTAGCCTAAACAGGTGTTCTACTCCACTAGCCTAAACAGGTGTTCTACTCCACTAGCCTAAACAGGTGTTCTACTCCACTAGCCTAAACAGGTGTTCTACTCCACTAGCCTAAACAGGTGTTCTACTCCACTAGCCTAAACAGGTGTTCTACTCCACTAGCCTAAACAGGTGTTCTACTCCACTAGCCTAAACAGGTGTTCTACTCCACTAGCCTAAACATGTGTGCATTACTTTTGACTCCAGATCTACCTCTAAAGGTAGACAAGGTAGACATCTCCTATACAGGCAAGAGATGAAAAAGAAGAAGGGAAGAGGAGAAATGAGAAAAAAAATGCATTTTTATAGTTAAGTGACGATATACAATGATCTATTACCGGGGATGTTGGAAGTTAATTAAATAGCGGGTGTAGTTACTAAAGCCAGGCTGGGGGCCTGGAGCTGAAAGGAGAGCGGGACACATCTCAGGAACCAGCTAGTGTTCATTTAAAGGTGATCCTGTAACAGCAGGGAGCGGGACTCTGAAAGTCTGACAACGCTTGAGTTGTTTAGGACCAATCACACAAACCAGTTCCACTTCAGCAGCGGCCATTGTGCTTAGCATGCAAACAACACGGAGGGGACATCATGGAGTTGGATAGAGGGTGCACTTCCTGAAGTAGAAGTGGACATTGAAAAGACAGGATATGAGACCCTATCTAACTCTATGGGGGGACATTTACTTATCACACTGGCCTCTAACCTGTGACCTCTCACCTGCCCAGGATGCACTATCGGTCATAGCAACAAGGAAGTATAATAGAGATTGAAGTGGTGCTTTAGGAGTTAGGAGTAAGTTACCTTCTAAATGCCACTAAGATTTACTATGAGATGAAAGGCTCTTCCCAAAACCATCCGTCCCTCCCCCTGAAAAATGAGCTTTAAAAAGAAGAAGGCGACAAATAAGTCAGAACTTGCATAGTTATTTTTCCTCCTACTGTTCCATGCTATCAAACTATCACAGTCTTGGCGAACACTGCTTTTCTTTCCAAGTTAATTACAGAGCTAATGACAAGATTCGCTCCAGGGAAGTCTCGACAGCGCGCTGGGCCACAGACCGAAGAGCAGACAGACAGAGACAGAGAGACAGACAGATAACAGGCACCTCATCATGACTGCAGCGTTAATGAGGTCACATCTCTCCCCCAAATAAATGGAGAGGAGAACAAAGCTGGACAAGGTTGCGCTGATTGATGGAGCTCGTTAGGTTAATAAGACACTTAATGAACTCCTGCTAGTAGCATCAGTATTGTAGCCCTCCTAAAACACACACACACACCCCAACAACACGCCCACCCCAACACACTCCAACCTGGCCCCCGTCCCCCCCTCTCACCTCTCCTTCTGACGACTGGAGCAACAGGTCTTTCCGGCAGGTGGCCTTGAAGTCGCCCACCCCGGCGTTGACCTCCACCCCTCTGGGAGCCTCCAGACTCAGGGTCCTGGTGGGAGACTCCAGCCTGCAGAGAACCAGACATCCAGGGATTCAATTAGACAACGAATCACTTTAGATTCAAAGCATGGGTGACTAGAAGGATCAATAATGAAAACATAGTGTACAATTAGAATGTAAGTCGCCGATCGGAAAAAATAACTGAACTGAAACTTCTTTTAAAGCAGCATTTCTTTTAAACCTATTACACAGATCTAGCTGAGAGGATTTGATTGGACTGTGGTGTGAAAGGGAGGGGGGACACTAAGTGATACACAGGCACATTAGTACACATATTTTCTCACTATTCCTCTCTCTCTCTGTCACACACAGACACACAGACACAGACACACATATACACACACACACACACACACACACACACACACACACACACACGCACAGACAGAGATGGAAGCCTGGATGGGAAGTCTCCCTGTGGACTGAGCGGTCATCTGGTCCACTGGTCCATCAGGTTAGCTGGTGAAACAGGCTTTGGATAATTAACCACCTGACAGAAATGAATATATTGACTTAACGATCCCTCCTTCCAACTTCTCTGCAAAAAAACCCTCACAGCCTCTTTCTCTTACACAGTCAGAATATCATACAATATCTATGAATAGCTCTGGTCCTTTCGGCCGTTTTAAAAGAGGAATTCAATCAGGTCATTGATTTTCTGTTGCTGCTCCGGCTGCTGTTCCGCCTGGTGATTCGGAGACCCCAAAAAAAAGAAAACGTAAAAAGTTTCCATCCATCCAGAAAGCCAGGGCCTTGGTGGTGATTCTTTATATGAAAAGACACCCGAGTCAGAGACTGTAGGTCTTATCGGTCCAGTTCATTGTCATGCAGGAGCCGCCTTCCTGCGTTCCTTCTCGCCGGCGAGGAGATCCGCCTTGACCTTCAACGCCGTCCGCCAAGGCTTGTTTTTTGAGGTCGGACATATTGTTTATAACATGACAGAGATAGGCAACGAGAGAATGCATCAACACAGTTATCGTCTTAATTTGACAACTTCTAAAAGCTCAGGGGGGAACGGAGGGGGAGGTAATGTAATAATAGTTCTGGTGCATACACATTGTAAGGTAGTGAGGGAGGGTGTGACAGACACAAACCATAGTCAGAAAAACTCAGAACTTTCTCCATGGAGGTTTCAGTCACAATATAAGTTAGATGTTTTCCAGGCGTATATAGCTTGACATTCACGTTGACCTTTCTCCTTTAATGGCCCTGATGCCGCATCGCCAAGTTACCGTTTGAGATCTGAACCCATGACCTTTTCGGTCAAAAAAAAAAACCCACATCACCCTTCTGTGTCGCCGGTCGGGGCGACATAAATCATTTAAAGTGTCAGAGAGCTGAGCGATACAAAGGTGTCGTCTGGCAGGAAGTGTGAGCCGACTTGAACGATGAGAAATGGTTGGAAAATGACATTTTCAAGCCTCTGTGACTTTTGTGACTACTTTTTTGAAATCCCCATCTCCAAGAGAAGTTATATCCCGTGCTAAACTCGCTCCATGAATCTCTCAGAGGAAAAGAACAGGTGAGAGCCTTCAACTGGGTTGTAAAAGTTAGAAAACTCACAACACTTGTCACAGAGAGACAGGTAAGGGGGATGACTCGGAACTATGGGTAATGGAGTATATGGGTACATGGGGGGTGGGGGTTCTGATCACCGAAAAGTAAATGTTGCATTTCGTAAAACTCAGAGCACTTAAATACCGAATGCCAGTCAGGTGTAAAATAGTGTGTAGGCATGTGTGAGACTCTGCATGTGTGAGACTCTGTATGTGTGAGACTCTGTATGTGTGAGACTCTGTATGTGTGAGACTCTGTATGTGTGAGACTCTGTGTGTGTGAGACTCTGTATGTGTGAGACTCTGTATGTGTGAGACTCTGTATGTGTGAGACTCTGTATGTGTGAGACTCTGTATGTGTGAGACTCTGTATGTGTGAGACTCTGTATGTGTGAGACTCTGTATGTGTGAGACTCTGTATGTGTGAGACTCTGTATGTGTGAGACTCTGCATGTGTGAGACTCTGTATGTGTGAGACTCTGTATGTGTGAGACTCTGTATGTGTGAGACTCTGTATGTGTGAGACTCTGTGTGTGTGAGACTCTGTGTGTGTGAGACTCTGTATGTGTGAGACTCTGTATGTGTGAGACTCTGTATGTGTGAGACTCTGTATGTGTGAGACTGCATGTGTGAGACTCTGTGTGTGTGACACTCTGTGTGTGTGACACTCTGTGTGTGTGAGACTCTGTGTGTGTGAGACTCTGTGTGTGTGAGACTCTGTATGTGTGAGACTCTGTATGTGTGAGACTCTGTATGTGTGAGACTCTGTATGTGTGAGACTCTGTATGTGTGAGACTCTGTATGTGTGAGACTCTGTATGTGTGAGACTCTGTATGTGTGAGACTCTGCATGTGTGAGACTCTGTATGTGTGAGACTCTGTATGTGTGAGACTCTGTATGTGTGAGACTCTGTGTGTGTGAGACTCTGTGTGTGTGAGACTCTGTGTGTGTGAGACTCTGTATGTGTGAGACTCTGTATGTGTGAGACTCTGTATGTGTGAGACTCTGTATGTGTGAGACTGCATGTGTGAGACTCTGTATGCGTGAGACTCTGTATGCGTGAGACTCTGTATGCGTGAGACTCTGTATGCGTGAGACTCTGTATGCGTGAGACTCTGTATGCGTGAGACTCTGTATGAGTGAGACTCTGTATGTGTGAGACTCTGTATGTGTGAGACTCTGTATGTGTGAGACTCTGTATGTGTGAGACTCTGTATGTGTGAGACTAAATGTGTGAGACTCTGTATGCGTTAGACTCTGTATGCCTGAGACTCCGTATGCGTGAGACTCTGTATGTGTGAGAATCTGTATGTGTGAGACTCTGTATGTGTGAGACTCTGTATGTGTGAGACTCTGTATGTGTGAGACTCTGTATGTGTGAGACTCTGTATGTGTGAGACTCTGCATGCGTGAGACTCTGTATGCGTGAGACTCTGTATGCGTGAGACTCTGTATGCGTGAGACTCTGTATGCTTGAGACTCTGTATGCGTGAGACTCTGTATGCGTGAGACTCTGTATGTGTGAGACTCTGTATGTGTGAGACTCTGCATGTGTGAGACTCTGTATGTGTGAGACTCTGTATGTGTGAGACTCTGTATGTGTGAGACTCTGTATGCGTGAGACTCTGTATGCGTGAGACTCTGTATGCGTGAAACTCTATATGTGTGAGACTCTGTATGTGTGAGACTCTGTATGTGTGAGACTCTGTATGTGTGAGACTCTGTATGTGTGAGACTCTGTATGCGTGAGACTCTGTATGCGTGAGACTCTGTATGCGTGAGACTCTGTATGCGTGAGACTCTGTATGCGTGAGACTCTGTATGCGTGAGACTCTGTATGCGTGAGACTCTGTATGCGTGAGACTCTGTATGTGTGAGACTGCATGTGTGAGACTCTGTATGCGTTAGACTCTGTATGCGTGAGACTCTGTATGCGTGAGACTCTGTATGCGTGAGACTCTGTATGCGTGAGACTCTGTATGTGTGAGACTCTATGTGTGAGACTCTGTATGTGTGAGACTCTGTATGCGTGAGACTCTGTATGCGTGAGACTCTGTATGCGTGAGACTCTGTATGCGTGAGACTCTGTATGCGTGAGACTCTGTATGCGTGAGACTCTGTATGCGTGAGACTCTGTATGCGTGAGACTCTGTATGCGTGAGACTCTGTATGCTTGAGACTCTGTATGCGTGAGACTCTGTATGCTTGAGACTCTGTATGCGTGAGACTCTGTATGCGTGAGACTCTGTATGCGTGAGACTCTGTATGTGTGAGACTCTGCATGTGTGAGACTCTGTATGTGTGAGACTCTGTATGTGTGAGACTCTGTATGCGTGAGACTCTGTATGCGTGAGACTCTGTATGCGTGAAACTCTATATGCGTGAGACTCTGTATGTGTGAGACTCTGTATGTGTGAGACTCTGTATGTGTGAGACTCTGTATGTGTGAGACTCTGTATGTGTGAGACTCTGTATGCGTGAGACTCTGTATGCGTGAGACTCTGTATGCGTGAGACTCTGTATGCGTGAGACTCTGTATGCGTGAGACTCTGTATGCGTGAGACTCTGTATGTGTGAGACTCTGTATGTGTGAGACTGCATGTGTGAGACTCTGTATGCGTTAGACTCTGTATGCGTGAGACTCTGTATGCGTGAGACTCTGTATGCGTGAGACTCTGTATGTGTGAGACTCTGTATGTGTGAGACTCTGTATGTGTGAGACTCTGTATGTGTGAGACTCTGTATGCGTGAGACTCTGTATGCGTGAGACTCTGTATGCGTGAGACTCTGTATGCGTGAGACTCTGTATGCGTGAGACTCTGTATGCGTGAGACTCTGTATGCGTGAGACTCTGTATGTGTGAGACTCTGTATGTGTGAGACTCTGTATGTGTGAGACTCTGCATGTGTGAGACACTGTATGCGTGAGACTCTGTATGCGTGAGACTCTGTATGTGTGAGACTCTGTATGTGTGAGACTCTGTATGCGTGAGACTCTGTATGCGTGAGACTCTGTATGCGTGAGACTCTGTATGCGTGAGACTCTGTATGCGTGAGACTCTGTATGCGTGAGACTCTGTATGCGTGAGACTCTGTATGCGTGAGACTCTGTATGTGTGAGACTCTGCATGTGTGAGACACTGTATGTGTGAGACTCTGTATGTGTGAGACTCTGTATGTGTGAGACTCTGTATGTGTGAGACTCTGCATGTGTGAGACTCTGTATGTGTGAGACTCTGTATGTGTGAGACTCTGTATGTGTGAGACTCTGTATGTGTGAGACTCTGTATGTGTGAGACTCTGCATGTGTGAGACTCTGCATGTGTGAGACTCGGTATGTGTGAGACTCTGCATGTGTGAGACTCTGTATGTGTGAGACTCTGTATGTGTGAGACTCTGTATGTGTGAGACTCTGTATGTGTGAGACTCTGTATGTGTGAGACTCTGCATGTGTGAGACTCTGCATGTGTGAGACTCGGTATGTGTGAGACTCTGCATGTGTGAGACTCTGTATGTGTGAGACTCTGTATGCGTGAGACTCTGTATGCGTGAGACTCTGTATGTGTGAGACTATGTATGTGTGTGACTCTGTATGTGTGAGACTCTGTATATGTGAGACTGTATGTGTGAGACTCTGTATGTGTGAGACTCTGTATGTGTGAGACTCTGTATGTGTGAGACTCTGTATGTGTGAGACTCTGTATGTGTGAGACTCTGTATGTGTGAGACTCTGTATGTGTGAGACTCTGTATGCGTGAGACTCTGTATGCGTGAGACTCTGTATGCGTGAGACTCTGTATGCGTGAGACTCTGTATGCGTGAGACTCTGTATGCGTGAGACTCTGTATGCGTGAGACTCTGTATGCGTGAGACTCTGTATGCGTGAGGCTCTGTATGCGTGAGACTATGTATGCGTGAGACTCTGTATGCGTGAGACTCTGTATGCGTGAGACTCTGTATGTGTGAGACTCTGTATGTGTGAGACTCTGTATGTGTGAGACTCTGTATGCGTGAGACTCTGTATGCGTGAGACTCTGTATGTGTGAGACTCTGTATGCGTGAGACTCTGTATGCGTGAGACTCTGTATGCGTGAGACTCTGTATGCGTGAGACTCTGTATGCGTGAGACTCTGTATGTGTGAGACTCTGTATGTGTGAGACTCTGTATGTGTGAGACTCTGTATGTGTGTGACTCTGTATGTGTGAGACTCTGTATGCGTGAGACTCTGTATGTGTGAGACTCTGTATGTGTGAGACTCTGTATGCGTGAGACTCTGTATGCGTGAGACTCTGTATGCGTGAGACTCTGTATGTGTGAGACTCTGTATGTGTGAGCCCGCAAGGCAAGAGCAGCAGCGAGGTCACCTGAAGGTGTTTCAAGGCTTCTCCGTCTTCACATTTACAAACTAATGCACCGTGATCCTGTTTCTAACCATGATCCATCCAGTACAACCTACTACTAACTACAGTAGATTCCCTGACAAATCTTTAGGTTGGGTCGAAATATGACAAAGAAAAAAAAAGACATTTGCGTCCTGCCCGTCTGCGGCTGTGAAATGCAGCCCGGGAAATTGCAAATGGCAGTGAGACCCTGGGAATTTTGGGATTTTAATGTAATGAAAATGTAATTTCATGGCTCCATGCATCCCATCGGTGATAATTAAATCAATAGTGAAAAGACTGGGGTCCGTCCTTTGTTTCTGCCCGGGTCGCTGACGTACCCGACGGATGTGTGTCAGAACTTTTTTGCGTGTATGAGGAAAGAGAAAGAGAGAAGAACAGAGAGAGAGAGAGACAACACATATACACCCTCAAAGTAGTAATCACTGAGCTCTTCAGTAAGGCCATTCTACTGCCAATGTTTGTCTATGGAGATTGCATGGCTGTGGACTGAACTTTATATACCTTTCAGCAACAGACTTGGCTGAAATAGCCAAATCCGCTACTTTGAAAGGGTTGTCTACATACTCGTGTATAAATAGTGTATACACACCCTCAAAGCAGTAGTTAAATACTATTTTATTACACAAAAGCTTCCAGTCAGTCTCTTGTCACATTTACATAAAACATCCTCATCTGGCTGTCCTAATATGGACCCCATACATCTCATACTATGTCCTAATATGGACACCGTACCAATCAAATCCAGTACAAACCAGCAACTGAAACGCCAGGCTACGCTCTGAGAACAGCAGCTCTTACATGGCTAGCAACACAATCAGAACAAGGCACAAACAGCTCTTTAACTTCCCATGGTGCACTGGGGCTCCCTGCTGAGAGTGTGAGTGGCTCAAAGCGGAGTGCCAGTAAAAGTGGCCTACCACAGACCGCTGTGAGAGGCTAACATGTCCCGGGGTGAAAACAAACAGATGTATTGAAGTGGAACTAGTAGGGTGAGAGTCAGAACAACAAGCTGATATGTGAGCAGCCAGACTTAGACACCTTTAGGGTTGGAAAATTGCGGTAACTTTCCCAAAATTCCCAGGTTTTCCAGAAATCTCTGTGGAAGATTTCTGGAAAACTTTAGAATTTTGGGGAAGTTAGCAGACTATTTCATCCCTACACCTCGTTCAACAGAGACCAGCTAGGCTTTTAGGGCAGGTTCTCTGAACCTAGAGATTCTCTATTCCTTTTTAGTTCAGGAATAGGTTTAATCAGTGTCCGGTAAACTGGACCACATTAGACCAGGGGTGTGCAGCTACTAGGTGTACAGGCTTTTGTTCCTGCCCAGCATTAACAAACCTGATCCAAATAGTCAAATCACAAACAGCCTGAACCATAATTAGTGTTTTAGGGCAGGGCCTGAACAAAAGTCTGCACAGCCATTACATCCAGTCAGTCATGTGGTCAGGAGAAACATATGCATCATATTTAATGAGCTGGAAATACAAGTCTTTTTGAATTGGGTAAAAGAAAAATGAATCGAGAAATAATCTATATAATCTATATTTTATCTATATTTTATCTCCCATTTCATCCAAGCTTGATGGAATCTGTTGTACTACTGCATGCCACCCCTCTGAGCGACCATATGCTGACTCATACTGCCTCCTGCTAGGAGAAGAAACACCATTGTTCGTCTGCCTGAAATGCCTGTCAGGTAGTCTAAAAGTATTGATGAAAACACTTCCCTTAAAGACAAGATAAAAGAGAGGGAGAAAATGAGGACAGTAGGAAAAGAGAGGAAAGGAGGAAAGGAGAGGAAAATAGGAAAGGAGAGGAAAATAGGAAAGGAGAGGAAAAGAGGAAAGGAGAGGAAAGGAGAGGAAATGAGGAAAGGAGAGGATAGGAGAGGAAAGGAGGAAAGGAGAGGATAGGAGGAAAGGAGAGGATCACTTTTCTTGGAGAGGGACTGAAACGTCAGGCGCTTTTGAGGTGATGTGACATTTCAACAGAGAGAGAGACATGGGGGAGGGAGAAAGAGAGCGAAAGAGAGAGATAAAATGGGTAATACGAGCTAGCTCCTCACATTATTCTATCTGTGCTAGATGTGTGAGAGAGACAGAGAAACAGAGAGAGAGATGATGAGGGAGCCGTAACAATGTGACATATTGTTCCACATACAGTGTCATTGCCTCTTTCCCTGGTCTCACGTGGTGGAGGGGAAACATTCTCTCACTCAGCACAAAAAATAAAATGCTGGGTCAGATGTAAGGTATTTGTGAAGACAGCACAAGGCCTCTCGCCTCCTCCCAGTGGCAGTAACACCTGCAGTCCCAGGCTCAGTCCCAGGCTCAGTCCCAGTCCCAGGCTCAGTCCCAGGTTGAAGTGAAACGACACATAACGCCAGAAAGGCCGCTAGCTAAATCAGTGCAGGCTTCACAAGAAATCAATTGTTCAGGCTTCTGGGGCGCTCAGTCAATCTGGCCCATGCAGCCCACCACTGGAGTGAGTCTATACGCTATAGGAGACGATGGATAGGGTGGATATTCTGCGAGAGGAGAGGAAAGGAGAGGAAATGAGGAAAGGAGAGGATAGGAGAGGAAAGGAGGAAAGGAGAGGATAGGAAAGGAGAGGATCATAAATTCACTTCCGGATTCATAGACACATTTCCAGCTGAAGTGGTTGGTGGGTTAACAGGAGGTATTAAAACCACTCTGAAGCATTATAACTGGGGCCAGTAGGTTTAGGATAGTAAGGATAATCTAGGGTGGATATTCTAGGGTGGATTTTCTGCTATGTGAGACTGGATTGGTATCCCCTCCAATCTGAAGTGGTTGTTTCACGTTCTAAAGTTATCAATAGCATGGCATTAAAACGAGGGTAGGAAGAACTCAGACATTCAGTTAGGAGTCTGCTCAAAACTTGAGATCTGTAGCAATTGGAGATTTGCCAGTGTATGCCTGTGAAACTCCAGTTAGGATTTGAGTCAATAACTAGGGCCCGAAGTTACTAACACCATGAACACTACTGCACACTGCCCTATCCCATCTGGACAAGAGGAATATCTATGTAAGAATGCTGTTCATTGACTACAGATCAGCATTCAACACCATAGTGCCCTCCAAGATCATCATTAAGCTGGAGGCCCTTGGTCTCAACCCTGCCCTGTGCAATTGGGTCCTGGACTTTCTGAAGGGCCGTCCCCAGGTGGTGAAGGTAGGAAACAAAATCTCCACTTCGCTGATCCTCAACACTGGGGCCCCACATGGGTGCCTGCTCAGCCTCCTCCTGTACTCCCTATTCGCCCATGACTGCATGGCCATGCACGCCTCCAACTCAAATCATCAAGTTCGCAAACGTTTGCAGCCGTTTGATTACCAACAACGATGAGACAGCCTACAGGGAGGAGGTGAGGGCCCTCGGAGTGTGGTGTCAGGAAAACAACCTCTCACTCAACGTCAACAAAACAAAGGAGCCGACCGTGAACTTAAGAGGGAGCATCCCCCCATCCACATCGACGGGACAGTAGTGGAAAGTTTTAAGTTCTTCTGCGTACACATCACCGACAAACAGAAATGGTCCACCCATGCAGACAGTGTGGTGAAGGAGCTCCTCTTCAACCTCAGGAGGCTGAAGAAATTTGGCTTGTCACCTAAAACCCTCACAAACTTTTACAAATGCACAATTGAGAGCACCCTGTCAGGCTTTTTCACCGCCTGGTACAGCAACTGTACCGCCCTCAAACGTAAGGTTCGCCTGAGGGTAGTGAGGTCTGCACAACGCATCACCGGGGGCAAACTACCTGCCCTCCAGGACATCTACAGCACCAGACGTCACAGGAAGGCCAAAAAGATCATCAAGGACAACAACCACCCGAACGACTGCCTGTTCACCCCGCTACCATCCAGAAGGCGAGGTCAGTACAGGTGCATCGAAGCTGGGACCGAGACTGAAAAACAGCTTCTATCTCAAGGCCATCAGACTGTTAAACAGCCATCACTTACACAGAGGCTGCTGCCTACATACAGACTCAAATCAATGGCCACTTTAATAAATGGATCACCAGTCACTTTAAATAATGCCACTTTAATAATGTTTACATATCTTACATTACTCATCTCATATGTATTTGTATATACTGCTCATTCATATATTTATATATATATTCATATATGTACATATTCTTATTCCATCCCTTTACATTTGTGTGTATTAGGTAGTTGTTGTGGAATTGTTGGATTTCTTTTAGATACTACTGCATTGTCAGAACTAGAAGCACACGCCTTTCATTACACTCACATGAACATCTGCTAACCATGTGTATGTGACCAATAAAATGTGATTTGATTTGAGGCCTGTGATATATATATCCTTTTTAGTAAGGATTTACTCTCTGTATACAAAAGCTCATTTTACAGAACAACAATATTTTATTGTGTGACGATGGCTGCATTTACACAGGCAGCCCAATTCTGACCTTTTGCACAGTTATGAGCAAAGGAGCTGATCTGATTGGTCAAAATACCAATTAGTGAAAAAAGATCAGAATTGGAAGGTGGCCAATCCATTTAGATCCGACTGGCAGATCCAGGTGTTGCCAGTAAATCTAACAAAAGCCCCTGAAAGTCCCAGCTGGTTTTCAGAGTGTTAAAAAAAGAAAAATGGTTGAAGACGATAATGATGTTTTGGTTGGAAGTAAAAGAAGAGGACAGGTGATTAGACTAAGCCGGAGCTTCTCTCAGTCACTACATCTCTACTGGAAGGCTACTGATGGCTCAATAAGTATCATTTAGATTTTTTTTACCAGGAAGGCAGACGGACATCAATATGCCCGGGGCCTCGCGGGCCTCCAAACCGTCTACGCCCGTTGCCGCGGTTACGTCTGGAGGGTGTCGGCAGCTGTTGTGGCCGCTTAGAGAACAGAAGGCGTGTTTCGTCGGTGAGATAGTTTGATAATATCAGGTTTTTGGGGCCCGCAAATTTTTTTTTCAGTTTGAGTAAGACAGAGAAATGGAGAAATGGCCAGAGGGTGTTTCGGTTTGAGACGAAAGAAAACAGAAACTGATACACAGATACACACACAGATTAACTACAAACACGTGTACACACACACACACACATGCAAATGTACTGTTTAAATTTCACTTATTTCCAATTGCCCCCTGAAGAAGTGTATAACCAAACATCAAATGAATTAGCTGCAGCTTGTTCCAACACATGCTTGAGGAGACTGGGAAACTCCCAGCTGGCTACACACTGTACTGTAAACCCATTTATCTGGGCTGGACCGGACACATACAAACGGACCGTTTTAGAACACAGACAGTCTGCTTCACTCAGCTAAAATCTCCCACTCTGTCTATAAATTCCCCTTTCCAGAAGAGTGGTTCCTGTACAGGAAGAAGGCCCTCTGATGAGCTAGCACTAGGTGGAAGTTGGCCGCAGATACAGATCTGGGATCAGTTTCCTCTCTCCACATCAACACCTTAAAGTAACTGTCCAGTGTTTCCAGATATCCATGAAATATGACTTATAATTACAATATGAGTTAAATAGTTTTCCTTCCCAAAAGTTAAGTATGTTAAAAAGCAGCTTTTCTATGTTTGAATTGTGTGGGCGTACCCCAACAACAGAATGGTGTGGACGTATACAGGTCATTAAAAATATCCATGACAAGTAAACAGCTGATTGGCCAGCTGAGATTTTTTAAAGTTTTTTTTTTAAGTGGGAGTTTTTCTTCTAATGTATGCTTTGGCCACAAATACAACTATAGGGGACAAAGGCGTGTCCGATCAACCCCAGGCAAAGGGGTTTTATTGCCACCCCTGGGTGTCCGGAGAACCTGATGGTCCTAAATGGAGTATTACATCAGAGCAAGAAAGAGAGAAGGGCTCTAGCAGTGGTATTCACAGACTTTGCCAAGGCATTTGACTCAGTGGCACATGAACACTTAATCTGTGTCCTGAAGGAGAGGGGACTGGATAGCCATATAATCAGACTAATCAAGGACTCCTACGAGGAGGTGCGCACGAGAATAAAGGTGAAGGAAGGAACCTCACCACCAATCGAAATGTGGGAGTGAAAGTGGGAGTGAAACAGGGAGACCCAATGTCGCCCCTCCTCTTCAACATTGCGGTGGACCCTATGATTCACAAGCTCGAGCGCATGGGAGAAGGCTACAGGTTTGGGGGAGTAAGGTGACTACACTAGCATTCGCTGATGACTTGGTGCTTATGAGCAGCTATTTGGGGCAGGCATGCAACATAACATCCAAATATTGGAACATTTCTGTCAACTTTCTGGCCTGCACGTGCAGCCAAAAAAGTGCCATGGGGTCATGGTGAGACGCGGGGGAGGAGCATTCACAGTCAATAACTGTCAGGCATGGACAATCGAAGGGGAAAAGCTACACCGGATTGACCCAGATAAATCAGAAAAATATCTGGGCATGAAAGTGAACCCCTGGCTGGGGATTTCAAAGCCGGATTTGAGAGGACAAATCCTTGAGTGGGTCAGCGGAATCAATCAAGCGCCACTACAACCCAGCCAAAGAGTAAGCGTACTAAACGCATATGCAGTCCCCCGAGTGATATATACGGTAAACCGCGGGGACATCGGGGCAGTCGAACTAACTACCCTAGATGGGATAGTTAAAACAGCAGTGAGAAAGTGTCTGCACCTACCTCTGTCAACCTGTGACGGCCTGATCTATGCAGGAGCAAACACGGCAGCTTAGGCATTGTGAAGTTGGCAAAAATCATACCAGCAGTCCAGGCCTGAAGGTTATTTAACCTGGCAGTGTCATCAGAGCCACTGACGAGGGCGGTAACGGGATACACAATGCCACGGAGGGGATTTTCTAAACTGTGGATATGGGCAGTGTCATCAGACCCACTGACGAGGGCGGTAACGGGATACACAATGCCACGGGAGGAATTTTCTAAACTGTGGATATGGGCAGTGTCGTCAGACCCACTGACGAGGGCGGTAACGGGATACACAACGCCACAGGAGGAATTTTCTAAACTGTGGATACGGGCAGTGGGAGTCCCGGAGCAAACTCCGAACCTGGGAGAAAGCCTAGATGCTATGATGCCAGTCGGGGAAGATGGCTCAAGCACAAAGGGAGCAGAGGTGGAGACAAAAAAGCACAAGCAGCTGTGCAACAACCCCTCTAACTGGAGGTCGAAAGGATTGGAGGATTGGGAGGCGCTGCCAAGCCAAGGAAATGGAACTGGCAGGTTCCACCAAGACAAGATCAGCTACAGCTGGCTCGCAGATCCAGCAGACCTACAGCTGGCTCGCAGATCCAGCAGACCTACAGCTGGCTCGCAGATCCAGCAGACCTACAGCTGGCTCGCAGATCCAGCAGACCTACAGCTGGCTCGCAGATCCCGCAGACCTACAGCTGGCTCGCAGATCCAGCAGACCTACAGCTGGCTCGCAGATCCAGCAGACCTACAGCTGGCACGCAGATCCAGCAGACCTACAGCTGGCTCGCAGATCCAGCAGCGGTGCGATTTAAACAGCGACACTATGTAGCTGCGCTTAAACTGAGGGCAAACGTATATCCTACAAGGGAGACATTGGCTCGCGGGCGGAACAAAGTGGAAGCCGTATGCAGAAGGTTGGAAACAATATCACCCATACTAGGGCAATGCCCGGCAGTGAAGGCAGCCAGGCTGAGAAGTCACACTACTCGCCGAGGAAGCAGCGAAAGTGGGGTGGAAAGCTCTCCATCTGCTATAAGAGACCTGGGTGTCCAGCCTGCTGTAAAACTAACATGTCAGCAACCAGGCCACAGAGCATCATAACCTCTGGGTTCACAATGACACGGCTATATACAGAGGCTGGTACACGCATACACACCAAATTATTTACATAACCTAACTCTGTTCAGGCCTTTTCCTATGCCTGTAATGCCTCTTTCAGTGTAACTAATTAATGGTTGACGGAAGAGAATGTTAGAGAACGTCCTTGTTGCTCAATGGCCTGATAATGAATAAAAGGCGCTTTGGTTTTTGTCATAAAAGACCCAGATGGTTGTTCCTGTACATAGCCCACATACTAAAGAAATACAGTACCGGCTGCGTTGACCTTAGCCAAGGATTTTCATTAACTTCCAACCCACCTGATCCGATGGACATTATTATTAAAATGGGCCACAAGAGTGAAGCGAATTGTCAAGCTTCCCACAGAACCAACTTCCGTTTCGAGCCAAACCTCCATGAAACTTTTCCTTACTTTCAGTCAAACTTGCGAAAAACTTTCCTAAAGAGACAAGTTCACTTCAGAGAAACTTTCCTAAAGAGCCACGTTCACTTCAGAGAAACTTTCCCAAAGAGCCACGTTCACTTCAGAGAAACTTTCCTAAAGAGACAAGTTCACTTCAGAGAAACTTTCCCAAAGAGCCACATTCACTTCAGAGAAACTTTCCCAAAGAGCCACGTTCACTTCAGAGAAACTTTCCCAAAGAGCCATGTTCACTTCAGAGAAACTTTCCTAAAAAGCCATGTTCACTTCAGAGAAACTTTCCCAAAGAGCCACGTTCACTTCAGAGAAACTTTCCTAAAGAGCCATGTTCACTTCAGAGAAACTTTCCCAAAGAGCCATGTTCACTTCAGAGAAACTTTCCCAAAGAGCCACGTTCACTTCAGAGAAACTTTCCCAAAGAGCCATGTTCACTTCAGAGAAACTTTCCCAAAGAGCCAACTTAAATCTTTACCTCATGAGCATCACTGTACTGCACTGTGGCTTTGGAGGGAAGGTGGATATGTGGGGAAGATCTCTCCCAAAGCCCTTGACTGTGAGTGGGGTTGGAGTCCCTTTGACCGGGGGTAGGGTGGTAGAGTTGTAAGGGGGTACAGAGAGGGAAGAGCAGGATATCGACTGGACCTGTTTCTCTGTAGTTCTTTGGATGAGGCTTTAATTGAGTCTGGACCTCTGTGAACTCTATGGCTTCATCCCAAATGGACCCTATTCCTTATATAGTGCACAACTTTTGAATAGGGCCCACTACGACAAAAGTAGTGCACTATGTAGGGAAAAAGGTGTCATTTGGGACGTAGGCTGTGTCGACGTCCAACAGCTTGATCAATGCGCATCTGATTATGGAGCCAGTGTTAGCTAGTGGAATTAGCTGATTGCTGATGACATGCACTCTCTGTCTTCTGACTCTTGTTTGAGATTTTGTTCTCTTTAATCAAACTCCTGTCTCTCTACTCTCTCTCTCTTCTTTCACCTTCTGTCTCTCTACTGTCTCTCTCTTATTTTACCATATGTCTCTACGGTCTCTCTCTCTCTCTCTTCTTTCACCTTCTGTCTCTCTACTGTCTCTCTCTTCTTTTACCGTCTGTCTCTACGGTCTCTCTCTCTCTCTCTTCTTTTATCTTCTGTCTCTCTCTCTCTTATTTTACCTTCTGTCTCTCTCCCTTTCTCTCTCTCCCTACTTTTACCGTCTGTCTCTCTACGGTCTCTCTCTCTTCTTTTACCGCCTGTCTCTCTCGCTTTCTTCTTTTACCGCCTGTCTCTCTACAGTCTCTCTCCCTTCTTTTACCGCCTGTCTCTCTCTCTCTCCCTTCTTTTACCGCCTGTCTCTCTCTCTCCCTTCTTTTACCGTCTGTCTCTCTACTGTCGCTCTCTTCTTTCACCTTCTGTCTCTACGGTCTCTCTCTCTCTCTCTTCTTTCACCTTCTGTCTCTACGGTCTCTCTCTCTCTCTTCTTTCACCTTCTGTCTCTACGGTCTCTCTCTCTCTCTCTTCTTTCACCTTCTGTCTCTACGGTCTCTCTCTCTCTCTTCTTTCACATTCTGTCTCTACGATCTCTCTCTCTCTCTTCTTTCACCTTCTGTCTCTCTCTCTCTCTCTTCCACCTTCTGTCTCTCTCTCTCTCTCTCTTCTTTCACCTTCTGTCTCTCTCTTCTTTCACCTTCTGTCTCTACGGTCTCTCTCTCTCTCTTATTTTACCTTCTGTCTCTCTCTCTATCCCTACTTTTACCGTCTGTCTCTCTACGGTCTCTCTCTCTCTCTCTCCCTACTTTTACCGTCTGTCTCTCTACGGTCTCTCTCTCTTTTTTTACCTTCTGTCTCTCTCGCTCTCTTCTTTTACCTTTTGTCTCTCTCTCTCTCCCTTCTTTTACCGCTGTCTCTCTACGGTCTCTCTCTCGTCTTTTACCTTCTGTCTCTCTCTCTCTCTTCTTTTACCTTCTGTCTCTCTCTCTCTTCTTTTACCTTCTGTCTCTCTCTCTCTTCTTTTACCTTCTGTCTCTCTCTCTCTCTTCTTTTACCTTCTGTCTCTCTCGCTCTCTTCTTTTACCTTCTGTCTCTCTCTCTCTCCCTTCTTTTAGCGCCTGTCTCTCTACGGTCTCTCTCTCTTATTTTACCTTCTGTCTCTCTCTCTCTCCCTACTTTTACCGCCTGTCTCTCTACGGTCTCTCTCTCTCTTCTTTTACCTTCTGTCTCTCTCTCTCTCTCTCCCTTCGTTTACCTTCTGTCTCTACTGTCTTTCTATCTCTCTCTTCTTTGACGTCTGTCTCTACTGTCTTTCTATCTCTCTCTTCTTTGACGTCTGTCTCTACGGTCTCTCTCTCTCTCTCTTCTTTGACGTCTGTCTCTCTATGCTCTCTCTCTCTCCCTTCTTTTACCTTCTGTCGCTACTGTCTTTCTCTCTCTCTTCTTTGACGTCTGTCTCTCTA
Organism: Oncorhynchus mykiss; assembly: GCF_057628025.1. NCBI lineage: Eukaryota > Metazoa > Chordata > Actinopteri > Salmoniformes > Salmonidae > Oncorhynchus > Oncorhynchus mykiss. The sequence goes on from NC_143031.1 coordinate 73,367,731, forward strand.
CGGTCTCTCTCTCTCCCTTCTTTTACCTTCTGTCGCTACTGTCTTTCTCTCTCTCTTCTTTTCCCTTCTGTCGCTACTGTCTTTCTCTCTCTCTCTCTTCTTTGACGTCTGTCTCTCTATGGTCTCTCTCTCTCCCTTCTTTTACCTTCTGTCGCTACTCTCTCTCTCGCTTCTTTTACCGTTGATCTCTACTTTCTCGCTCTCTCTCTTCTTTTCACAAACCACAGAGGACAATAGACACAAACCACAGAGGACAATAGACACAAACCACAGAGGACAATAGACAAACCACAGAGGACAATAGACACAAACCACAGAGGACAATAGACACAAACAACAGAGGACAATAGACACAAACAACAGAGGACAATAGACAAACCACAGAGGACAAATAGACACAAACCACAGAGGACAAAAGACACAAACCACAGAGGACAATAGACACAAACCACAGAGGACAATAGACACAAACCACACTTACACTACTTTTTAGTAGTTAATATGTGATGTAGGAGAAAGAATTTGGGGTTAGGTGGGACCAATATGCAAAAGTTTCAACAGGGCATTCTAGGAACAGGGTCCGGGGTTAATCGAAAGGACTTTATCCCTGTTTTCCTGGGGTCCCCGTCAAGCAAACTGTGTCCAAACTTCTAAAAGAGTCTCTATAACTATTGGCGTGTCTATCCTGCTGCGTAGGCTTGTCTGCTTCCCAAATGACACACCATTCCCCTTGGTGCATTACCAGGACTCTAGAGCTCATAGGACTCTGGTCAAAAGTAGTGCAATTAATAGGGAGTAGGGTGCCATTTGGGATGTATTCTATGTTCATTTGTATTTTAGAGGGTTACACCATAACATACATCATTAGCCTCAAATAGACTCCATCAAGTCATTACACGTTTCATTTACTTTAACTGCAAAATCGGGGGACTTTTATAGAGAAAGGGGGTAGAGAACGAAAGAAGGGGGGGAGGGGGGCAAACGACCTCGGCCAAAAAGCGTATTTGATCAAAAAAAGAAAAGTAAAAATGTGATACCAAATCTAAAAACAGAGGAAGAAGCCCTGGTCCAGATAATTAGCAGCGATTCACCTCCATCGCCTGTTAAGTAGAAGTCCTAATGAACACACTTATATTAAACAACTATAAAAAGGTGGGGATATGAACTTGATTCATTTCTATGTTTCCATTCTGCCGAACAAGTAATGAGTGAGAGACGAGGGAGTGAAATATGTAAAGCGTGTAATACTGAATTAACCCCCGACGCAGAGCGGAGAGAAAGGCCACGGCCGGTCAGTCAAAAATGCCTCACATTTCAGTTCACTCAGAGGTAAGGGATGAGATGAGAGTGCCACTCTGAAATTATTCATATGTGTCATGCATTCTGTGTGAGTGCGCATGTGTGTGTGTGTGTGTGTGTCAGAGAGAGAGTGAGAGAGTGAGAGTAAGACCGAGAGAGAGAGCTCCTGTGAAATGGGGGTCTGTTTCATTATGTCCATGCTTGGTGAGGAGAACAGCGTGTGCTGTGTTCAAATGTGTGTGCGCACGCGCGTCTGTGTGTGTCCGCACGCTCGTGTGTGTGTGTGTGTGTGTGTGGCAACTACCCGGTGTATTGTGGTTTTAGACGGAGAGAAATCAGGAGAAATTCAAAAGAGACTTCCCAACCAACACCTATATTACAGACAGAGGAAGAGGCCCAAAAGGCATCCTATTCCCTATAGCAAGTAGTGCACTATGTAGGGAATAGGGTGCCATTTGGGCTGCATCCAGAGAAGGTATAACAATATGATACATAAAACACACCCCTCTCCCACTATCTTTATCCCACCCACCCTCCCTCTCCCCCTCCCTCCCTCCCTCCCTCCCTCCCTCCCTCCCTCCCTCCCTCCCTCCCTCCCTCCCTCCCTCCCTCCCTCTCCCCTTCTCTCTCTCTCTCCCTCCCTCCCTCCCTCCCTCCCACTATCTTTATCCCACCCACTCTCTTTCCGCTAATCCACACATTTATATACTGCGCTGTATGCTAACGCTAGCGCTATGCTAGCCTGTCTGTCAGTCTCTCTGCCAATCCACTCATGTACTTACCGCTATGCTAGCTAGCCCGTAGGGCCCTTAGGCTATCGTTTTAAAGGATTATTGTTATGACGCACAATACAGACACTGATACGGAGCTGCTTGACTCTTCAATAAAAAGGATGTAAGTGTTATGGCCGGCAGTCAATGCGGCTGTCGGGCCAATGAGGCGAAAGGTATATAAATCCGTGAGATTTGATTGGCTGATGAGAGACCAACGATCAAATACCTCTGCCATCAAACTGTGTTGAAGGGATTCACAATAAGAGTACACAGCTGTATTGAATTAAGAGGAGAATGACATGTTCACTTGCTATTGAAGTCTGTACCCAGACGGCGGCGTGAGGCGACACATCCCCAAGGCAACATCCAGGCCCACTGGCATCAACATTGTCAGTTGAAAACAATAGAAACCAAACTCTTTTTAGGCAAAGCCCACCTGTACAACAGTAGGGGAAACACTGTGTATGCCTTTCCACTTGTCCCTTTCTCAAGGATCCCTTCTGCCTTCTATACAATAACAAAATAGATATCAAATGAGATATCTGATCCTGGATCATTTTAGATCCAGGTGATTACATGGAAATGGGGATTGCTGATTATGGTTCTGATCGAGGATCAGGTCCCCCTTCTACATGTAATGTTATTCATGACGATCTGAAAGACAAAACTGATCCTAGAAACTCCACTCTGAGACCAGAGGAGGCTGTTGAGGGGAGGACGGATCATAATAATGGCTGGAACGGAGTGAATGGAATCATCAAACTATCTGTTTGATATGTTGGATACCATTTCACTTGTTCTGCTCCGGTCATTACCACGAGCCCCTCCTCCCCAATTAAGGTGCCACCAACCTCCTGTGGCTGAGACACTTTATGAATACAGACCCTGGTTCATTCTATCTATCAGCCATTGACTGAGAGGGCCAATGCAGTGTGCCCTCGCTGACCCTGTATACAGCATCTCATCTGATCCTTACCTGGGTTTAATGTAGATGACTGGAGTGTATGGAGGAGCAGCCTGGCCAGGACCGCCCTCTTAAAGAGCTGTATAACTGCACTGCACTACAGTCTCTACTGTACGCTCACATCAGGATGACCACGCCGCCAAGGCCGACGGGTTTTATAAAGTCAAGTCAAGGGCTCTCAAAACACTACTGGAATAAACAGGTATGGACACACACATAACACACACACACACACATAACACACACATAACACACACACATGCCCTTTCTTTTAATGACTTTGGGGTATCTTCAAAGTAACAGTAAATTAGTGAGTCAGTGTGTGTGCTGTGTGTGTGTGTGTGTGTGTGTGTGTGTGTGTCCATCCATCTCCATGTGTGTGTCCATTTGTATGCGTGTGTGCGTGTGATTCCAGAATGCTTACTTGAGATCCTGGAAAGGTTCTGCTCTGATGTGGGATGTCTCCACTGAATGTCCGAAGACGACACCTTCGTTCCCTGAGAAAGACAATAGAAAGACAACAGAATAACAATATGAGGACAATAGAAAGACAATAGAAAGACAATAGAATAACAATATGAGGACAATAGAAAGACACTAGAAAGACAATAGAATAACAACATGAGGACAATAGAAAGACAATAGAAAGACAATAGAAAGACAATAGAAAGACAATAGAAAGACAACAGAAGGACTGTATGGGGACAATAGAAAGACAACAGAATAACAATATGAGGACAATAGAAAGACAATAGAAAGACAACAGAATAACAATATGAGGACAATAGAAAGACAATAGAAAAACAATATGAGGACAATAGAAAGACAACAGAAGGACTGTATGGGGACAATAGAAGGATAATAGTTGTACAATATAAGGACAATAGAAGGACAGTATGAGGACAATATAATGACACTAGTAGTACAATAGAAGCCATAGAAGGACAATATTAGTACACTAGAAGGACAATAGGGCAAAAGAACACAGACAGTTGCTTTAAGAAACCACTACTAAAAGACATCAATAATAAGAAGAGACTTGCGTGGGCACGAGCAATGGACATTAGACCGGTGGAAATCTGTCCCTTGGTCTGATGAGTCCAAATTTGAGATTTTTGGTTCCCACCGCTGTGTCTTTGTGACGCAGAGTAGATGAATGGATGACCTCTGCATGTGCTGTTCCCACCGTGAAGCATGGAGGAGGAGGTGTGATGGTGTGGGGGTGCTTTGCTTGTGACACTGTCAGTGATTTATTTAGAATTCAAGGCACACTTAATCAGCATGGCTGCCACAGCATGCTGCAGTGATACGCCATCCCATTTGGTTTGCGCTTAGTGGGACTATCATTTGTTTTTTCAACAGGACAATGACCCAACACACCTCCAGGCTGTGTAAAGGCTATTTTACCAAGAAGGAGAGTGATGGAGTGCTACATCAGATGACCTGGCCTCCACAATCACCTGACCTCAACCAAATTGAGATGGTTTGGGATGAGTCGGACCGCAGACTGAAGGAAAAGCAGCCAACAAGTGCTTAGCATATGTGGGAACTCCTTGAACATTTGAACATCTTGACCATGTTTTGTTATAATCTCCACCCGGCACAGCCACCCCACATAGCCTGGTTCCTCTCTAGGTTTCTTCCTAGGTTTTGGCCTTTCTAGGGAGTTTTTCCTAGCCACCGTGCTTCTACACCTGCATTGCTTGCTGTTTGGGGTTTTAGGCTGGGTTTCTGTACAGCACTTTGAGATATCAGCTGATGTACGAAGGGTTATATAAATACATTTGATTTGATTTGATATTCTACAGTGTAAAAAACAAAGAAAAACTGTTGAATGAGTAGGTGTGTCTAAACTTTTGACCGGTACTGTATATAATGTAATTCAAGCCAGCTAAGGTCCTGATTAGCCAGTCCTGTGTAAGATGACACTGATGATGCGAAGTCCTGTGATATTACAATATTCATGTGTGTGATACTGACACCACGTTTCAAATGTGTGATGTGAGAATTGTCCATTTGGAAAGGTACACGCTGAGTAGACAAAACAATATGAAGACCTTAATACTGAGTTGCCTTAAAGACCTCAGAACAGCCTCAATTCGTTGGGGTTATGGACTCTACAAGGTGTCAAAAGCAGTCCACATGGACTCCAACGCTTCACACCGCTGTGTCAAGTTGTCTGGATGTCATTTAGGTGGTGGACCATTATTGATACACACAGGAAACTGTTGAGCATAAAGAAACCCAGCAGCGTTGCAGTTCTCCTACTACAGTAACCCGTTCAAAGGCACTTCAATATGTTGTCTTGCCCGTTCACCCTCTGAATTACACACATAGACAATCCATGTCTCAATTGTCTCAAGGCTAAAAGCCTGTCTCCTCCTCTTCATCTACACTGATAGAAGTGGATTTAACAAGTGACATCAATACTGTTCCTAATGTTTTGTCCACTCAGTGTATGTTAGAAGTGTCAGGTTTCAAACTTTATTCGCCACGTGCCCAGGATACAACAGGTGTAAAACAGTACAGTGGAATTCTTAACTTTCCCAACAATGCAGATGATAATAGAAAATAGAATAGAAACATGTATCCAAAAATAACATCAGTCTAAGTAGCCCATGTTAGAACACATGGCAATGACATCATATCTCCCCACACTAAACAGAGATAGTATGAGTGATGTTCTTGCATGGAGCACATACAGAAACATCAGTTTCTTCCCTCCATCCCTCCCACCAACCCTCCCTCCTTCCTCCAACCCTCCCTCCTTCCTCCAACCCTCCCTCCATGCTTCCATTCTCCGGACGTGAGCGACGAAAGACAACATCAATCACCTTGCAGACCTCCGCCACTTTCTCTCCCTCCATCTCTCACTCTCACCCCCCCTTTCTTTCTTTCCTGGCTTTGTAATGGACAGATCTTTCCAATTACAGAGGGGAAAAGGAGGAGGATGGAGGAGGGGTGTCTGTTCGCCCACGACCCCCGACTGCTTCCACTTGACCTCCCCGCCGCCTCGTTTACCGGGAGAGACCACCGCGCCAGGAAAGCAAACAGAGATAGGCATGTGCTTTTTCTCTCTTAATCTTTCCTTCTCTCTCTCTCTCTCTCTCTACTTCTCCCTCTCTCTCTCTCTCTCTCTCTCTCTTTCCTTTTTTCCCTACCTCTCTCTCAATTTTCTCTTCCGTCCCTCTCTCTCTCTCTCTCTCTCTCTCTCTCTCTCTCTCTACTTCTCCCTCTCTCTCTCTCTCTCTTTCCTTTTTTCCCTACCTCTCTCTCTTAATTTTCTCTTCCGTCCCCCTCTCTCTCAGTCCCTGTCTCTCTATCTAATGCTGATGTCTGCATGTAGGCCACACACAACAACTGTCTGAGTTCTGCTCAACCCACTCACTAGCAGTCGCTGTGCATTGCTGCACACAGGCCCTTAGCACCATCACAATCTATCTGGTTGCTATGGGAGCACTGACCTGTGAATGGAGCCTTTTAGACTGGGTAAATCCACCCAACTGACCCGCATTTAACATATAACTGTACCTACAACTGCTTCAAACGCAACCTCAGTCCCGCAAGATTATTTTAGGCGTATGTGACACAGCTCACTTGCCAGGCATGGACTCAACAATTCTGCTCCCTATAGGCAATATCAGAACGCTCAAAAGTATCCTAAGAAATAGGTTAAATCATCAGAGATTCTCACATGGCCCGTTATATTAGGCTATCGGTACTGCTCTGCCACATCAGCAAATAGTCTAGAAGTAGTTTGAAGAGAGCAGATTCTGAGAGACTTGCACTTTCTCTTGAGCTACGTTTTATAGCCTACCTTTTAGGAGTGGGACGATTTTCAGACCGAGACAAATATGGGCGATCAATATATATTTCTAACCAAATTTAGTAACCCATAGCCTAATCCTATTTAGGAAGTAAATTTCCTTGGAAGGATAACGTGCCACGTGCTTCTCCGCCCATGTACAGACTATAGCCTCCTCTATTTAATAGAGACCACACGCGTACCTGATCTCACGCGTATGGCTACTGAACCTGAAGCAGCAGGACTGATGAGAGAGGAGACTTCTCTTTCTCTTGAGCTACGTTCTGCATACGTGATATAGCTTATCCTTTGGGAGGAGGATTTGCTGGCAGAGACAAATACATGGGTAATGGTTGGTTGGTTGAGCGCCCTGCACTTCTTTCCGTTATCAATAATGATTTACAGACATTGTAGTAAAATATAGTCTAA
>NC_143031.1:73382500-73495000 GCF_057628025.1 Oncorhynchus mykiss
CTTCTAAAATTGGCAGCGTGGCGGGTGAGAGTGATCCCTGTGACGTTGTTGTCACACACTCACAGTCACATACGCCGTTATGCGCTGTGTTTCCCAAAAATGCATTTTGGCCCCCGTCGCCAGTTTTGGTCGCCTGTCTCCTGCCACGGTCGTAATGAAATCTTCCCGCAAAGTGAGAAAGCCATTTATTACCCAGAATGCACTTATACAAATGAAAAGTCAATGACACACCCCAACAACAAAAAAAGACAACAGACGTTCCCGTTCGCCCTCGCTGTCCTCCGAGCAGCTGGGCACCACGTCCAGAAAATACTCTCATGATGTTATTCTCTCTCCGAGGGGGGAAGGAGGACACAGGACTAGGAGATTGCTGCTGTAGACTGATCCAAGGACAGTTTTCGAGTTTTTCTTCACTTCTGATTGTTAAGGATTTAGAGAGGCTTAGCTGATCCTAGATCTGTGGTTAAAGGCAATTTCTACATGGAGAGGAGGACAAATAGCATTTTGGTGTCAGAAAGGGGGGCCAAAAGCCTACTTTCAGTGGGCCAAGTTCACTTTTCATTTTTACGAGCCCTGATTCGGATATGGGCCGTGACAGGTCCTCACTCAAATTAACGAGGTGACAGGAATAGAGAGGAAGGAAGGAGGGAGGGAGGGAGGGGGGGAGGGAGGGAGGGAGGGAGGGAGGGAGGGAGGGAGGGAGGGAGGGAGGGAGGGAGGGAGGGAGGGAGGGAGGGAAAGAAGGAGGATAAAACAGAGTGCAGTGCTCAAGGCTCAGTGATGGCCCTGTCTGTTCCTCTGTGCCACGGGGTAACTTCATGGCCTTTAGCAACTGGCTGAGGGAGGGGAATAAGGTGTGTGTATGTGTGTGTGTGTGTGTGTGTGTGTGTGTGTGTGTGTGTGTGTGTGTGTGTGTGTGTGTGTGTGTGTGTGTGTGTGTGTGTGTGTGTGTGTGTGTGTGTGTGGAGTTCCAATGCCCTAATAGCACCAAGTGAACTGTGTGTGCGTGTCTCCTCCAAGGACCTTATGATCAGAGCACATCAGCCGTGATTTCAAAGTGTGTCTCATAATTGACTGTAATATAATTTATCTGAGCTTATGGACAGAGGAACTTTGAAATACAGAGAGAGAGAGAGACAGACAGACAGACAGACAGACAGACAGACAGACAGACAGACAGACAGACAGACAGACAGACAGACAGACAGACAGAGAAAGAGAGAGAGAGAGAGAGAGAGAGAGAGAGAGAGTAAATTAGAGAGAGAGAGAGAGAGAGCGAAAGAGAGAGAGAGAGAGAGAGAGAGAGAGAGAGACATACAGAGAGAGAGTAAATTAGAGAGAGAGCGGGAGAGAGAGAGAGAGAGAGAGAGAGAGGAAACTGTGGATGGGACGATCAGGATGTGGAGTAAAACTCCAAAGTACCACACTGTTCTCAAAGTTGGAAGATGAATGTTATCACTAGCCAGTTCACAGATGGAGAACAGTAAGAGATAGAGAGGAGAAGAGAGAGCGATAGAGAGAGGGAAAGAGGGAGGGGGAGGAGTCAGAGGGAATGGAGGAAGAGAGAAATATTAGAGAGAGAGAGAGACTAACACACTAAGGTTGCCTGAGTACCACACTAAGAGACAGGGTCACACTGGTCTCACCAGGTACCCTTATCTCCTTGGACCAGAGACCACTAAGCTGATAAGTACAATGATAGCCATCTAAGAAGGTTGAGTCGCTCTCTCTCTCCTGTGGGTCCACCAGTCTGCCAATGTTACTGCTATGTATGAGTCCCGTCCAGATACCAGTTTCCCAATCAATCATGGCCATATCCAAGGGGGCAGCAGTCCAGTAAAACGTGTGCACAGTCTCCCTCCGAAAGCCCCTTTCCTCCTGACTAGAAAGTGTGTGAGTGTTGTCAACATGCTGACTCAGAGCTCCTTCAGAAACCCTTGGAATCCTTCTGGAATCTCTGACAGGGGGAGAGGAGGGAATTCTGTTCCGGACTTCCGGAACAATGCAGAACTCCCCCAGAATGATGTGTTGGAGCCAGCAAGTCAGTCAGTCAGTGAGGCACCATGCGTTGTAGCCCAGGGGGCGGGGATAGTTAACGGAAGCCCCATCATGTGCTTGGTCGGGTTCTCCCCAGCCCGGGGGTTTCTGAGGCCCTGCTGTCTTGGGGTTACACTTCTTGGAACACAACTACCCAAGATGGGCTACTTTTGTTCAAGAGTCCAGGTAATCTGTGTGTGTGTTAGTGTGTGTGTGTGCTTGTTCGTGTGTGTGTGTGTGTGGGGGCGGGTGTGTTTGCATGTGTGTGTGTGAACGGGGGTGTGTGTGGGGCGGGTGTGTGTACGTGTGTGTGTGGCCAGCTGGTGGCGGCGGAGGCTGACTCACCCACAGTGAGCTGTCCTGTTAGCTGACCAAGGTTGTTTCTTGCGTTCACCGTCACATTCCTGTCTGACTGCAGGATCAGAGGATTGTCCTAGAGAGAGAGAGAGAGAGAGAGAGAGAGAGAGAGAGAGAGAGCAAATCGCTAGAGCAAATGGCTACAGCAACAATGGATAATCTTCACAATAAATGTACCGGCACTGTTCGGGGTCAAGGACGAGTCAGTCACTCATGCTACTGCTTAATAAACCCCTAACAGGCACTTTACATGCCAAACCATACAGAATACCTCTCTTCCCCTTCCACCCCCTTCTCTCTCTGTAGGGTGGCAGGGAGTCTAGTGTGTTGGGCCAGTAACCGCAAGGTTCAAATATCCAAGCCAGAAAGGTGATGAAAATATATTGATGTGCCCTTGAGCAAGGCACTTAACCCTAAAATGCTCCAGGGGCATGTACTACTATGTCTGACCCTGTAAAACAACATATATCACTGTTATCTGTCTGGTGTATCTGACAATAACAGCGTCTGTCTGTCTGTCCGTCCGTCCGTCCGTCCGTCTGTGTGATGTTTCTAAAACAACCACCTGATGGCAGAGTATACAACCTCACTGAGTTCCATTGAAGTCCATTGTGTTTGAAGAGACACATATCTAACAGTGCTCTGAACTGATGTCGCCCTGCAACGGTCCTCTATAAATAAGTTTATCCCTCTCCATTCCATCTGAGTACAACATGCGGTGATTGTGACTCACTCATTCCTAGAACATTTAGGCTTTGAACAGAGAGCGAATAATGCACAGCAGAACGCTGAGAACACTTAGTCGAAAGCTCTGTTGAAATGGGGATTGAAATGGAATATGTTTTTCATGACCTTCAACGATGAGTACGAATACATCTTCAGACTTAAAATGGAGAATTAGTGACTAAGATTGGATTGCCGTAAATGTTGATATAATTTCCTCAGGATGACTCCATTGAGTGATTCATTAACATGAATCACTCCCATGGCCATTGCCGGAAGCAATTTTAGAGAATCCCTATACCAAGGTACAACACAAAGGAAAAACCCAGCAGCCACTAAATAAACCCACGTGTTTACACCAGGGAGTCATCTAAACTCTATTGAATGGTCCTGATATGACCACTAATTCAATTGCTGCAGCACACATTCTGTCAATACACTCCACCCTTTCGTTCAAATGCAAATGTCTCAGCCACTCCGTGAAGTGACAGGTTTATATTAAGCCAACTAAATTGGGTAGTGCTATCCGGGATCCTTGAGACATCCATGCCCTAAACCCTAGCCTTAACCCCTACCCTTACCCTTACCCCAAACCTTAACCATAACCCTTACCTAATCTTTACCTTTACTTTAACCCTGACCTTAACCCTTACCTTAACCATTTCAAATGTCAACGTCAATGGGGTAACGTCAGAGTTGGGACGTCCCAAGAAATCCCTGATAGCATAGACCATTCTAAAAGTTGCAAAGTCAGTGGCGAGGATCCTCTGAAAAGTCACAGGCTTATATTGCCTAAAAGCAAAAAAAAAGAGCTAAATATTGCCCTAAAAGATGAGAGGTGCAGCGGTTGAGGACCCGGGGTTGTGGCCTGAGACTGGCTTAGTGAGCTTGACTGCAGGTCAGCGTTCATTTGAGTCTTTGTGCAATCAGTTTGATTGGTGAAGAGCACAAACACCGTTAGAAACACACACACACACACACACACACACACACACACACACACACACACACAGGGGCTCAGTTGAAGGGATTTAGAAGTCTGAAGTGCTGGCTCTTTAGAAGTGTGCCAGGTGCCGATACCTCTCTCCCAGAGCACTCTCTTTTGTTCCTGTTAGTTCCTCCCTCCTCCACCCTCCCTATACACCCCACATACAGTACGTACATGAAATCTGGCCCTTTGTGATGAAGTCGCCTCCCAAGGTCAAGAGGGAACGTAGGAAGAGCTTTTTGTAGAAGTGCTATCTATTGGACCATGTGACCTGACCAGGTAAAACTACTGACCCCTCGTTACAAGCTATAAATGTAGTCAGGTAAAACTCCTGGTCCTAGCTATGAAAAACACTGAAACAAGAGACTTTGAAACTGGCACGGTGCAAAACATGACGTCATCATTTGAATCTCGAAAACAAAAGAGGGGGGTTGTGGTAAGAGTCAAACAGGGTTTATTTAGAGCAGCTTGGCACCCATAGTCATAGTCTCAAACACACACCGCAGGGTGGAGTTCACTAGCGCCGTCCTGCGCCGTCCTGCCGGTGTCCTGCGCCGTCCTGCGCCGTCCTGCCGGTGTCCTGCGCCGTCCTGCCGTCCTGCCGGTGTCCTGCGCCTTCCTGCCGGTGTCCTGCGCCGTCCTGCCGGTGTCCTGCGCCGTCCTTCCGGTGTCCTGCGCCGTCCTGCCGCTTCACCATAACTTAGGAGAATTCATTAAAATAACGCTCTGTGCTTTGAGCCTCCCTCGTCACGGTCAGAGGAACAACTCTCACCTCGTCACTACTTACTGATTCCAAGTCAAGGTCCAAATGCAAAGTGTCCGGACAGTGTTTTTTATACCAGCTTGTGTGTAGAGGTGTGGGCCACAACACACTGTCAGGTCGATTTCTACCCAGAGACGAGGATAGGTCATTGATTGGCCAGAGACCCCTAATCCAAGACTCGACCAGTTCCAGGCTGACTACATTGCAGATGCACGCCAGATCTAACAACGTCTGGATGGGTGTTTAACATATCAGATAACCACATCATATGATAAAGCAACCTGATGCTCGACTGTCGAGGAGGTGGCACGCAACCATTGGCTGATGCAGTGCAACATCTGCAATGTAGTAGGCCTGGAACACCAAGGTGACCAGTAGTCATCTTTACATACTTCTTCTTCACTGAACCAAAATTGGTTCCATATAGAACCCTTGGATTCCATATAGGGTTCTTTAAGGAACCAATTCCGTTTCCATACTGAGCAAAAATAACAAAGATTTTACTGAGTTACAGTTCATATAAGCAAATCAGTCAATTGAAATAAATGCATTAGGCCTTAATCTATGGATTTCACATGACTGGGCAGGGGTGCAGCGAGGGCATAGGCCCACCCGCTGGGGAGCCAGGCTCAGCCAATCAGAATGATTTTTTCACCACAAAAGGGCTTTATTACAGACAGAAATATTCCTCAGGAAAAAAATACAAATAAAAGACTACCCACGATGCCCAGACTAAGATGAATTCATTAAATGCATTCTGAGAAGCAGGTCTCTCTCTCTATAATGAAAAACGTAGGGGAATGAATAAACTGCAGGTGACCCAATTTTTCTGTTGATTTCCCCAAATTAATATGCCGCTGTTCGGGCGTGAATTCAAATGAGAATATCCTGTTAAATTGGGAGAGAGTTGCTGATCCGATTGAGAGAGAGAGCGAGAGAGAGAGAGAGAGAGAGAGAGAGAGAGGGAGAGAGACAGATAGATTTTTTCCCCATTCTGCCACCTGCGATTCATTATCCCCACTTTCATTGTTTTCTCCTGTTTATGACGGCAGGCCCAAACTAATAAATCACACCTGCTTGGCTCTAATTTTAGAATGCCGTGGACCGGCTCGGCGGTAGCATTCACCAAATCATTTCGCCTCACCTAATTGGTGAATACCCCGCTTTTGGAATGAATTATTTGCAATGGTGCGTATGATGGGATTTAGTATTGTTCTCCACGCAGTTTCAATTGATAGGACTTTGCTATGCGTGAAAACACTGGGCCCTGAATTCTTCCATGGACTCATCGCCCCAAGGCTCAGCCACTGTAGCCTACGTTCAATTGTGTGTGATTTGAAGTCACTGTGGAAAAGAGCATATCCTAAATAATTACAATTTAATTCTCTGTGGATTTGAGGGAAGCCTCAGAGCCCAAATGCTGATTAACAAACATATATTAATTTTTAGCTGGTAAACAGACATCCATGTAACCTTATAATCCCTCTTTCAAATAAATAGCCCTTCCAATTATTCAATCTCTTCCGCCTTCAATCCTGTCCTTTAAAGGCTTTCTGATTTCGGTTGCATCTTATTAAATTCAAAGTGTTTTGTATTTCGGGCAATTACCCAGAAGCCTCTCTAGTCTAAGCCTGGGTTGGCTCTTCAAGTCCATTCATGGCCACATTCAAGTTTCACTGTACTAAGAATAATTAGACAGTCAATAGATTCCCTTCACTTTGGTCGTTTGTATAGGCGGACGCACGTCAGAAAGCTGAATTTAATTAGTTGGGTAATAAGCGGAAGAGTGCAGGGTTGGATCGGTAGGGTCTTATCGGTCTTTCAGCTTTGCTGCTGTGAATAGCAATGCAGCTGGTGGAGGATAAATACGACATCCCTCCACAGGACTCTCTGAAGACTCCAGTGTCTGAATTTAACCCTCTGAAGTGTGTACATTTAGTAGGCCAATTAATGAAAAGAAAGAAAACGGGCAACGCTTTCGGTGGCCCTCATAACGCTTTACTAGAGGGGTAAACAAGCAATGGTGTTCACCAATGTGGTGTTGCTTAGGCATTCTGGACATCATTTTCAATTCTCCGCTCCCCTTTCCGACACGCGTGACATTATTCCATTGGCAGGTGCAGCAATAGTGTTTCCCGCTTCGATTACGTCCGCTTTCCGAAACGAGCGCCAGGTGGGTTTTAGTGAGTCTCAGGACAAAATTGACAAAACCAAAATGATTCAGCGTGTGAAAGAATGGATCCCTCGGGGGCGTACCACAACAACAGTAATGTACGTGCTTCTACATCTGCATCGCTTGCTGTTGGGGGTTTTAGGCTGGGTTTCTGTACAGCACTTTGTGACATCGGCTGATGTAAAAAGGGCTTTATAAATACATTTGATTGATTGATATAGAGGATGGATGAGCCGGATTGGCATCGGTGTCCTGCCTTATGTCCACCAGATGATATGAGTTTTGTTTTGCAGGATGTAACGCCGTTTTTTTCCGTACTTGACGTTCGCTCTGTGTGTGTACCTCTGTTTGTACCTCCTCACCGTAAAGCAACGCGCGAGTTGATAGTTTTGAACGCATGCGGTTCACAGAACGTAGCGTTGCCGACTGCTCCACTGACAATTAATGACTTCCCCCGGAACGCAAAGAGTTTGATGCATCTGGTGGACATGAGGCATAACAGTGTGCCTCCGGGCACCATTTGTCTTTTCCCCAGCAGAGTATCTTATCGGGGCGATGGATCTGCCTTACCCCCCCTCCGGGCCTGCCAAGCAGCAAATAAATCTGGCCCTGGAGAAGAAGACGCAACGCTGAGGTTCAACCTGGAGAACATTTGTTTAGGGAGCAGAAGTAGTGAGTATAGTCATCACCATTCTCTGCAGCTCTACCGGACTACTTCACAGTTTGACTGTTTTACTCTGCCTGACCAGGACCTGAGTTGCAGGAGGGAAAATACAGCGACTCTTGTTCCTACCACTGACTAGCTGTGTTTCTGGGATTCTCACTGTGTGTGTGCGTCCATGCGTTCGTGCCTGCGGGTGTCCGACAACGTGTGCCTTTCACCAAGCAAACAGAACGCACAGAGAACTCCAGAACTCACAGAGAACTCCAGAACTCAGACCTGTAGCCAAGCTCCTCATCAGCCGGTCTTCAGCCACAACACTTCAAGAGCTTCTAATAGCTACATACGGTATGAGACAACTTACAGTATAAGACGATATGAGTTATGAGACAACTTACAGTATAAGACGATATGAGTTATGAGACAACTTACAGTATAAGACAATATGAGTTATGAGACTGCTTTGTACTTGACAAGAGCCAACTAAATATTTCAACTTTTACTGTAACTAAGAGCCTCTGACATCAATCCTACCGGTACACGATGGACATCCAACACCCTGGCATATAGCAGCAGTATATTTACACCTGATCCATGTCTATTAATGGATCACACAAACTACGTCAACTAAATAATGTTCTGTTGTCACATAAACTCTGGATAGGTCCAGTGAAATGTGTTGTTTTACAGGGTCGGCCATAGTAGTACGGAGATTAGGGTTAAGTGCCTTGCTCAAGGGAACATTGATCAATTTTTCACCTTGTCAGCTCGGGTATTCAAACCAGCAACCTTTTGGTTACTGGCCCAATGCTCTACCTGCTAGGCTACAGCACCCCACAAGCTGTCCCCAACCTTTTGGTTACTGGCCCAATGCTCTACCTGCTAGGCTACAGCGCTCCACAAGCTGTCCCCAACGTTTTGGTTACTGGCCCAATGCACACAGACCCCCCCCACACACACTCATGCAGTGCACGCACAGACCCCCCCCCCCCCCACACACACACACACACGACACACACACACACTCTCATTGAGACCTCTGCTCTCTTCTGTAGTCCACCTTGTTTGCACCCTGCGTATACCCAACATCCTTTGAGACGAGACCATGTGATGCAGAGCGCCCACCTCTGATACTCCTTCTATCACCTCCATTATCATCCCCTTCACTCCTGCTGCTACTCAATCACCATGCTGTCACACACACACATTTTAAATACTTTATTTGAATCCACCAATCAAATTTACCAAGAAAAAAACAACATTTCAAAGGTTCCTGTATCCATGGCACTCAAGGGTACAGAAAGCGGGGCGGCAGGGTAGCCTAGTGGTTAGAGCGTTGGACTAGTAACCGGAAGGCTGCGAGTTCAAACCCCCGAGCTGACAAGGTACAAATCTGTCGTTCTGCCCCTGAACAGGCAGTTAACCCACTGTTCCCAGGCCGTCATTGAAAATAAGAATTTGTTCTTAACTGACTTGCCTAGTTAAATAAAGGTAAAAAATAAAAATAAAAATAAATTTTTTTTAAAAAAAAGCACCTCCTTCTCCAAACAGCTAGGCTGCTCACGACAACTGAAACAGAGCAGTACCTAGACACACGCACACGCACACACACACACACACACACACAGAGAGAGAATAGAGACATGCAAGAACACAAACACAGCACACGCTGCATGCGTACACAGTTGCTGTCAACTTATGCACAAAGACATGCAAACATAAAACATGGACATGAACAAACACAGGTATGCACACACATACAATTGTACTCACACAGACATACAGTGTGTATATAGGTGTGTGTGAGTCTGCCTGGGGCCTTCAGAGGCATGTCTCTCCACTAATAGATTATTGATCAGAGGGCCAGTCCATCTCTCAGGCCTCCAGGCAGGGCCAGACAGCCTGTACTGTGTAAATAAACCCCCCCCCCCCACCCCCCATCGGTCCTTCTAAGCGAAGGGCTTTGGTGTGATTTCAGTTTCCTCAGCCCTGTCTTTGCTCTGTCTGTCTGTCTGTGTTCCCTATTACACCATATTAACACGCTTATAACATAGTAATAAGACATTAATAACACATCCTACCCGCTTCTGTCACTCACCCTGACCCCCTTGGATTTAAAAGGACTTAGAGGGGCCGGGGTCAGCCGGTCCAATCTGTTCAGGGGAGAATAGAACTTAAATGAGGTCACGGCAGAGTGGTGTGTGTGTGTGTCACGGCAGAGTGGACTGCGCTGAGGGTTAACGACACAGGGTACCAGTGACGTCTATGCTTTACAACTGTCACCGACTGGGTTTGAACTCGGGTCTCCTACGTGCCACAAGACTGCGTTGGACTGCTAAGCTTCAGACTAGGCAGGTCTCAGGTAATGTCACTCATCACACCAACATTGGTCACTGAACACAAGAGTATGGTAATGACACCAAAATGCCACAAATATCATTTCATTTTAAATTTGCTCAAAGGTTTTATTTTACCCCAGAGCGAAGGTTCAAAATGAAGCTTGTGGATAGTGATTTATGTAATAAACACCCAATCTGAGCTGGGCAATTATACAGTGCATTCAGAAAGTATTCAGACCCCTCTTGACTTTGTCCACATTTTGTTACGTTACAGCCTTATTCTAAAATGGATGAAATACCTTTTTTTCCCTCATCAATCTACACTCAACACCCCATAATGACAAAGCAAAAACAGGGTTTTTAGACATTTAAATGTGGAAAAAGTCAAGGGGTCTGGATACTTTCCAAATGCACCGTATGTTCGACTAGTTTGGATTCATATCCATTATTGGCCGCTTAAAAGGCAAGGCAAACAAAATAAGGGTTTAGTCTTGGGATTCTTCTTGACAAGTCACATCAGAGATGTAGCTCTGTCTCCATCATACAAATATAATCAATGATCATTGACTATTTATATAGTCTCCGTGGCCTAACAGGATCTCTGCTCTCATTAAAAAAGCATGGCTTAACTACAGGGTCAACCAAGGCAACCAAGACGTTTCCAGTTCATCCCTCTCTCTTCCTATCTCTGGGACTTAACTACAGGGTCAACCAAGGCAACCAAGACGTTTCCAGTTCATCCCTCTCTCTTCCTATCTCTGGGACTTGGTCAACGTATCCTGTATCAAACATGTCTGACTAAAATGCACAGAACTAGTCTGTCGGTCACAGCTATAGATTACTTAACCGTTCACACTGATTAAACAGCCACTATATCCCTCTGGAGCCCGACTTGTCATTCCACTGGCCCGCGATCAACCGGGTGGTGTTTTCTCTTTGCATGCTGCTGATTACAGAAGTGTTATTTGGCCCGTCCCCCACCATTTTGTTACTTCTTTTCATTTTGTCTCTGGTTCCATTGAATTATGTATCGTCAATTCCCTAAACGAAGCTGGAGCTAGTTCAAACTGAATTCTCGCATCCGCTGAGTTTGTAAAGGAGATGAGGGAGTGTCGTGTTTCTTGTCACACTCTCCAGACTCCAGAGTGAGGCTTTCATTTGCATCTTTTTGCCTGTCCATTGATCTTTGGGGTGCTACATTTTGTTGGCACATTTACTTGCTCGAGACATCTCCACCAATTCCCTTTGCTGACGTTTAATGGCAGAGATGTTTCATATAACGGGAAACAGGAAAGTCATCTAATGTGCTCTCTCTCCCTCTCTCTTGCCCTTTCCCTCTCTCCATGTCCTTTTCCCTTTCCTGTGTGAATTCGGAGCTGTACTGTGTGGTGTGAGGAGAACATCATCATTGATGCAGTGCAATGTTGATGCAATAATGATGCAGTGGAATCTGTTGATCACATTTTTATATGATTCAACATGAAAGATCATGAGTTGGTAATCAAATTCATTTTGGTACACGCGTTATAGGCATATCTGGATACACTGTGTACTACTTTAGTGGGGTCGGTTCCGAAGTCGCAGGGCCTGCAAACATTAAACTGATGTGAATTCTGCTTCACTAAGACTGCTACAGCTCCTAACCATAGAGAGAGAGAGAGAGAGAGCCTTGAATCACTGAACCCAACTCTAAAAGTAGCACACCTCCCTCTACCTCACTGTATCCTCCCTCTATCCCCCTCTATCCTCCCTCTAACCTTCCTGTATCCTCCCTGTATCCTCTCTGTATCCTCTCTGTATTCTCCCTCTAACCTTCCTGTATCCCCCGTCCATCCTCCCTCTATCCTCCCTTTACCTCCCTTTACCTCCCTGTATCCTCCCTGTATCCTCCCTTTACCTCCCTCTACCTCCCTCTACCTCCCTCTACCTCCCTCTACCTCCCTCTATCCTCCCGCTATCCTCCCTGTATCCTCCCTTTACCTCCCTGTATCATCCCTCTACCTCCCTCTATCCTCCAGCTATCCTCCCTCTGATCCTTTGTCTGCACCTCCCAGGGCATTTGAACTGATTCCAGAGGCCGACCCAAAACAACGCCGTCGGAGGAGAGGGTGCCGGAGCGGTCTTCTAGTGAGGCTTCGGACGCTAATGTCCACTCCCTAGTTAACAAAGTCGTTGAAATCTGGGCAAGAGTTGCTTTCCAAAGAGATGTCCTGGGTGGTAACATGGCTAGCTCTGGACATGCTGTCGGAGTCCATACAGCCAACGGGATTTTCAGTGCATCATGCCGACAGGAACAAACATTTCTCTGGTAAGAAGAAGGGCGGTGGTGTATGTTTCATGATTAACAACTCATGATTAACAACTCATGGTGTAATTGTAACAACATACAAGTCCTTTTGGTCACCTGTCCTAGAATTCCTCAATCAAATGCCGATCGTATCGTCTCCCAGGAGAACTATCCCCGGTTATCGTCACAGACGTGTTTATCCCCCCCGCAAGCGGATACCAAAACGGCCATCAAGGCCATCACTTTACTGGACATTATGCAAACTGGAAACCATATATTGTAGCTGTGGATTTTAATCTGCTAATCTGAGAACAAGGCTACCTAAATTCTATCAGATTATCGATTGCAGAGTAACACACTCTATCACTGCTACTCTAACTTCCGCAGTGCATACAAGGCCCTACCCCGCGACTCCATCTGACCGCGACTCCATCTTGTTGCTCCCCTCGTATAGGCAGAATCTTATACAGGAAGCGCCGGTACTTAGGTCTATCCAATGCTGGTCTGACCAATTGGATTCCACGCTTCAAGATTGCTTCGATCACGTGGATTGGGATATGTTCCGGGTATCCTCAGACAATAACATTAATGTATACACTGACTCAGTGAGCGAGTTTATAAGGAAATGTATAGGAGATGTTGTACCCACTGTGACTATTAAAACCTTCCCTAACCAGAAACCGTGGATTGATGGCAGCATTCGCGCAAAACTGAAAGCACGTTCTACAGCATTTAATCATGGCAAGACGACTAGAAATATGACCGAATACAAACAGTGTAGTTATTCCCACCGTAAGGCAATCAAACAAGCAAAGTGTTAGTTTAGAGACAAAGTGGAGTCACAAATCAACGGCTCAAACACGAGACGTAAGTGGCAGGGTCTACAGACAATAACGGATTACAAACAGAAAACCAAATTAAACAACTTCTTTGAGGACAACACAGTGCTACCAACAAGGCTACCAAAAACAATGGGCTCTCCTTCTCCGTGGCCGACATGAGTAAAACATTTAAACGTGTTAACCCATGCAAGGCTGCCGGCCCAGACGGCATCCCTGCCCACGTCCACACAGCATGCACAGAACAGCTGGCTGGTGTGTTTACGGACATATTCTCTCAATCCCTTTTACAGTCTGCTGTCCCCACATACTTCAAGATGGCCACCATTGTTCCTGTTCCCAAGAAAGCTAAGGTAACTGAACAAAATGACTATCGCCCCGTAGCACTCACTTCTGTCATGCGCTTTGAGAGACTAGTCAAGGATCATATCACCTCCACCCTACCTGTTACCCTAGACCCACTTCAATTTGCTTACCACCCCAATAGGTCCACAGACGATGCAATCGCAATCACACTGCACACTGCCCTATCCCATCTGGAAAAGAGGAATACCTACATAAGAATGCTGTTCATTGACTACAGCTCAGCATTCAACCATAGTACGCTCCAAACTCATCATTAAGCTTGAGACCCTGGGTGTCGACCCCGCCCTGTGCAACTAGGTCCTGGACTTCCTGACGGGTCTCACCCAGGTGGTGAAGGTAAGAAACAACATCTCCACTCCGCTGATCCTCAACACTGGGGCCCCACAAGGGTGCAATGTCAGCCCTCTCCTGTACTCCCTGTTCTCCCATGACTGCATGGCCATGCATGCCTCCAACTCAATCAACAAGTTTGCAAACGACACTACAGTGGTAGACTTGATTACCAACAATGACGAAACAGCCTACAGGGAGGAAGTGAGGGCCTTCGGAGTGTGGTGTCAGGAAAACAGCCTCTCGCTCAACGTCAACAAAACAAAAGAGATGATTGTGGACAGGAAACAGCAAAGGGAGCACCCCCCATCCACATTGTCAGGACAGCAGTGGAGAAGGTGGAAAGTTCCTTGGTGTACATATCACCGACAAACCGAAATGGTCCACGCACACAGACAGTGTGGTGAAGAAGGCGCAACAGCGCGTCTTGTCACCAAGTGTGTCTTGTCACCAAAAACCCTCACTGACTATTACAGGTGCACAATTGAGAGTATCCTGTCGGGCTGTATCACCGCCTGGTACGGCAACTGCACCGCCCACAACCACAGGGCTCTCCAGAGGGTGGTGCAGTCTGCACAACGCATCATCAGGGGCAAACTACCTGCCCTCCTACAACACTCTCCTACAACACCCTATATCACAGGAAGGCCAAAAAGATCATCAAGGATAATAACCATCAGAGCCACTACCTGTTCACCCAGCTATCATCCAGAAGGTACGGTCAGTACAAGTGCATCAAAGCTGGGACAGAGAGATTGAAAAACTGCTTCTATCTCAAGGCCATCAGATTGTTAAACAGCCATCACTAGCACAAGAGAGGCGGCTGCCTACCTTCAGACTTGATATCATTGGCCACTTTAATAAATGGAACACTAGTCACTTTAATAATGCCGCTTTACGAATGTTTATGTATCTCACATTACTCATCTCATATGTATATACTGTATCCTTCACTATCTATTGCATCTTGGCCGCTCTGTCACTGCTCATCCATATATTTTATATTTATATATTCCCATCCCATTCCTTTACTAGATTGTGTGTATTAGGTTTAGTTGTGGAATTGTTAGATATTACCTGTTAGATACTGCTGCACTGTCAGATCTAGAAGCATAAGCATTTTCCTACACTCACAATAACATCTGCTAACCATGTGTATGTGACCAATAAAATGTGATTTAATTTGATTTTACCTCCCTCTAACCTCCATCTATCCTCCCTGTACTTCCTTCTTACTCCCTCTACGTCCCTCTATCCTCCCACTACATCCCTCTACGTCCCTCTATCCTCCCACTATGTCCCTCTATCCTCCCTCTATCTTCCTTCTTCCTCCCACTACGTCCCTCTATCCTCCCACTACGTCCCTCTATCCTCCCACTACCTCCCTCTACGTCCCTCTATCCTCCCACTACGTCCCTGTATCCTCCCACTACCTCCCTCTACGTCCCTCTATCCTCCCACTACCTCCCTTTATCCTCCCTCTATCCTCTCACTACGTCCCACTACCTCCCTCTATCCTCCCTCTACGTCCCTCTATCCTCCCACTACCTCCCTCTATCCTCCCACTACCTCCCTCTACGTCCCTGTATCCTCCCTGTATCTTCCTTCTTACTCCCTCTATCCTCTCTCTACGTCCCTCTATCCTCTCTCTACGTCCCTGTATCCTCCCTCTACGTCCCTGTATCCTCCCTCTACGTCCCTGTATCCTCCCTCTACGTCCCTGTATCCTCCCTCTATCCTCCCTGTATCTTCCTTCTTACTCCCTCTATCCTCTCTCTACGTCCCTGTATCCTCCCTCTACGTCCCTGTATCCTCCCTCTATCCTCCCTGTATCCTCCATCTACCTCCCTGTATCATCCATCTACCTTCCTGTATCCTCCCTCTACCTCCCTCTACCTTCCTGTATCCTCCCTCTAGCCCCCTCTTCTACCTCCCTCTACCTCCCTCTACGTCCCTGTATCCTCCCTCTACCTTCCTGTATCCTCCCTCTACCTCCCTCTACCTTCCTGTATCCTCCCTCTACCTCCCTCTGCCTTCCTGTATCCTCCCTCTACCTCCCTCTGCCTTCCTGTATCCTCCCTCTACGTCCCTGTATCCTCCCTCTACCTCCCTCTATCCTCCCTCTACCTCCCTCTATCCTCCCTCTACCTTCCTGTATCCTCCGTCTACGTCCCTGTATCCTCCGTCTACGTCCCTGTATCCTCCGTCTACGTCCCTGTATCCTCCGTCTACCTCCCTCTACCTTCCTGTATCCTCCCTCTACCCCCCTCTTCTTTCCTCAATCAGTGGGGTCACCTTTAGTATTTGCCTTGGTAGCGCGGTGCAGCCGGAGACCATCCCACTGCCTCTGTAAAAACAGGAAGCGTGCCATGCCATTTTCCCCAGGCCGTCTGACATACATGGAAATGTCATTAGGTACTGATGGGGACCAAGATAAAACCAGTCCAGACACCAGTGTAATGTCAATTTGCTGCCATTAATTAATTAAATGTCTCTTAATTTCAGTGAGTTGAACAACCGTAACCTGTGATGCTCAATGAATACTAAAGTCTGGTAGTGTGTGTGTGTGTGTGTGTGTGTGTGTAAGTGAAGGTGCACCAAAGCCTCTGTAGAGTGTCAGATCGATTAAAGACATGAAAAAGGCTTTGTTTATTCGACTAATGAACTGCCTGGTGTAGTTGTGGCGTGGCCCTGGTAACCATGCCGACAGCTGCCATGACTTCTGGCTTAGTCATGCCGTGATTTGATTGGCTGCACTTCGTTTGGCCACGGTTGACTAAGTAAGTCTGCTACCAGCAGATTTCTATGGAAGTGGAACAGTGTGAATACAACAGTATTGCAAGTTGTGCCAGCCATTCTGAATTCACTAAAAATACGAAGTCTGAGTCAGTGGAAACTCATAAAGGATTGCTAAAATGGGCCAACACATTTTTACAGTACATCCCACTCTCGGATACCATCGTTGACATGATGATTAGTCATATCTACAGCTGTCAAAAGAACTAGCTTACCAGCCCATCTATTTGCTCTTAATAAAGTCTCATTCCTCACAGTTCCTAGTATAATAATGTGCTCCTAGGACCAAGATAAGGTACTCAAATCAACTCAAATCTGCCATCCAAATCAGAATCCAAAGAAATTGATTCTGCATTAACTTTTCAATGATCTATACAAAAGAGGTATTTCTACCTTCTCTACATCTATATATTTGTCAGGGGCTGAAAGGGCTCGCGGCATTTTGGGAAGAAGAAGATCTGGGCGCGGGATTTGATCTCTGGTGATGATGTGAATTAATATTCCCTTTCATTCCCTTCTCCTGAAGGCCAAGTCGCCTTCTTCGACGTTCCATCACTCTGGAAAGCTTGTTAAATGTTAAACGGGGGCCTATTTCTACATGGGTCGCGATCCGGTGCCTCATACCCCTTGTCCTGGTCTGAATAAAACATTTAGTCTCACGCTTCTCCCGGGAAACATTTTTTTTTCTCAGATTCATTTGTTTCACTTTTATGGATCACTTCTGAAGTTGGAAGATGCCTTTTTTCCTGGTATCTTTTTAATATTGTGGAGTCGCGGTGTGTAGTGGGTAATACGGACGATGCCCAAAGGTCGTGTGTGCTCGCACATAACCATCTCGAGTTTCTTGACCACCCAGCGTCGATTGCTTCACTGAATCATTTGTATGAAGTCTTTGAAGTGTGAAGTCTTGAACTATAGGGTAGAACAGCATTGAACTATTTCCTCTTTACAGTATGTTGTATACCGCAGAGGGCTGAATCAATGTCAGCCATGTGGCCAAAGAAAGAAGCCACTCTAAAATCAAAACACTGACAACGAATTACTCTTAAAAATGAAAAAGTGCCCGAAAGTGTTTGGACCCTCAGAAACCCAAGCAATGAATATAGACAAACTGACAAATGGCTAACGAGAAGGTTTTTCCACAAAGCTTTAGTCAGGGTCGTGTTCACCAGGGCACGCAACATTTTACAATGGAAACTTACAATTTGTGTTTTGTTCCATTTCAGTGCCTGTCAGCTGAAAGTATTGTGTCAGGGGTGATAAAGAGACAGAGAAAGAGAGAGCGAGAGAAATTAGTGATTGATAAAGAGAGGAAAATGACTCCTCGGAGGAAGCTGGAATATCATTAGCTCCCTGAGGGGACAATTAGAAGAGTCCGTGTTGGCGAGCAGGCCTCGGGTCATCCCTCATGGTGCGGAGAGAGAGGATGACAGCACAGCACACTCTTGGAACACGCCACAAGGAACATGCAGTCAGTCTGCTGCAGCACCAGGTATCTTCAAGACATTTAAAAATATACTGTATATTTTACCAGGTTTGTTTCATTGAGATAAAAAAATATATTTTTTCAAAGGAGATCGGGACCAAGGTCCAACAAGGCAGTCTGTCAATAGGACTGCGACATCAATAGCTACAGCACAAACCTGTCTTACAATAATCGGAGTCATCTCGGAAACACAGAACAAAGATCAAGCATAATTGCATCAGAGGCTTGATGAAGTTCAGGAGGGAGACATGTTGGAAAGGAAACTCGAACCAAGAGCTGAAGCATCGCGGTAGCTCCTCCAACCTCTCTGAAAGTCACGGACCTAGTATCCCCTTCTGAAAGATGAGAACACGGACCTAGTATCCCCTTCTGAAAGATGCGAACACGGACCTAGTATCCCCTTCTGAAAGATGCGAACACGGACCTAGTATCCCCTTCTGAAAGATGAGAACACGGACCTAGTATCCCCTTCTGAAAGATGCGAACACGGACCTAGTATCCCCTTCTGAAAGATGCGAACACGGACCTAGTATCCCCTTCTGAAAGATGAGAACACGGACCTAGTATCCCCTTCTGAAAGATGAGAACACGGACCTAGTATCCCCTTCTGAAAGATGAGAACACGGACCTAGTATCCCCTTCTGAAAGATGAGAACACGGACCTAGTATCCCCTTCTGAAAGATGAGAACACGGACCTAGTATCCCCTTCTGAAAGATGAGAACACGGACCTAGTATCCCCTTCTGAAAGATGAGAACACGGACCTAGTATCCCCTTCTGAAAGATGCGAACACCTGCAAAATTGTGATTTGTCCAAATTATCAATGACGTCACCAAGAAGTGGCAACCCACAGTCTGTCTATAATACCAGTTATGTTACCTGTGTCTGTCCACAAGACATCACCCTTACAGATGAAGGATCTTAATTTGTGCCAGTTTGCTACAGCAGTAAAATAATCCTGCGGGAACAGGAAATGTTCATTATTATGTGGATTATAATCAATGGACATTTTTGTAGGGGTTTTTCATCACGGCAAATCAAGTCTGAAGTTTCTAAGTGAAAATCACAAACAGAAGCCTTTATAAAACTTAAATACACTACAAGTTCGCATTTCCTGCTGTGCAGGGAAAATTCTCAGCAACAGAGTTAAGATCCTACATCTGTACAGCGGCGTCATGTTTCCTGCATGGGGCCTTGTAAAGTATACGGAGTGTGTGTGTGTGTTAACTGTCATAACGTTGCTGAATTATGACCATGATCATTGATCTGTTATTGAGAAACAAAGCGAGAATGAAGAGGCTTTTACATTGACCTATATGACTGATCCAATCAACTGTTATAAGTGGTTGACCTCGACCACATATAAAATCTAATCAAAATCAAATCAATTGTATTTGTCACATGCGCCGAAGACAACAAGACCTTACCGTGAAACGCTTAGTTTACAAGCCCCTAACCAACAATGCAGTATTAAGAAAAAGATTGACAAAATAATAATAGAGCAACAATAAAATAACAATATCGAGGCTATATACAGGGGGTACCAAGTCGATGTGCAGGGGGCACATTGATGGATCTGTACATGTAGGTAGAGGTAAAGTAACAGATAAAAATGGGCGGTTCAAAGCGAATAGTCAGAGTAGCCATTTGGTTAGCTTTTCATGAGTCTTATGGCTTGGGGGTAGAAGCTGTTAAGAAGCCTGTTGGACTTAGACTTGGCAGGGCGGTACCGCTTGCCGTGCGGTAGCAGGCAATGACTAGGGTGGCTGTAGTGCGTTGGCGTCAGAGGCCAAGCAGTTGCCATACCAGGTGGTGACGCAACCAGTCAGGATGTTCTCGATGGTGCAGCTGTAGAACTTTTTGAGGATCTTTTCAGTCTCCTGAGGGAGAATAGGCGTTCTCTTGCCCTCTTCACGACTGTCTTGGTGTGTTTGGACCTTGACAGTTTATTGGTGATGTGGACACCAAGGAACTTGAAGCTCTCAACATGCTCCACTACAGCCCAGTCGATGACAATGGGGGAGTGCTCTCCTTTGTCTTGATCACATTGAGGGAGAGGTTGTTATCCTGGCACCACACTGCCAGGTCTCTGACCTCCTCCCTATAGGCTGTCTCATCGTTGTCGGTGATCAGGCCTACCACTGTTGTGTCGTCGGCAAACTTAATCATGATGTTGGAGTCTTGCTTGGCAATGCAGTCATGGGTGAACAGGGAGTACAGGAGGGAGGGATCCTGTGTTGAGGATCTACGTAGCAGATGTGATGTTACCTAACCTTACCAACTGGGGGCGGCCCGTCAGGAAGTCCAGGATACAGTTGTCCCAGGGTCCTTAGTAATGAGCTTTGAGGGTACTATGGTGTTGAACGCTGAGCTGTAATCAATTAACAGCCTTCGCACGTAGGTGTTCCTTTTGTCCAGGTGAGGTCATTTAGGTTGGTTACCTTAGTGTTCTTAGGCAAAGGGACTATGGTGGTCTGCTTGAAACATGTTGGTATTACAGACTCGGTCAGGGACAGGTTGAAAATGTCAGTGAAGACACTTGCCAGTTGGTCAGTGCATGCTTGGAGTACACGTCCTGGTAATCTGTCTGACCCTGCGGCCTTGTGAATGTTGACCTGTTTAAAGGTCTTACTCACAATGGAGAGCGTGATCATGACTATGATCATGACTAGAGCGTGACTATGGAGAGCGTGATCATATTGTCGTCCGGAACAGCTGGTGCTCTCATGCATGCTTCAGTGTTGCTTGTCTCAAAGTGGGCATTGAAGTCCTTTAGTTTGTCTGGTCCACTCGTGTCACTGGGCAGCTCGCGGCTGTGCTTCCCTTTGTAGTCCGTAATAGTTTGCAAGCCCTGCACATCCGACAAGTGTCGGGGGGCTGGTGCAGTAGGATTCAATCTTAGTCCTGTACTGACGCTTTGCCTGTTTGATGGTTTGTCTGAGGGCATAGCGGGATTTCTTATTAGCGTCCGGGTTAGAGTCCTGCTCCTTGAAAGCAGCAGCTTTACCCTTTAGCTCAGTTAGGATGTTGCTTGTAATCCTTGGCTTCTGGTTAAGGTATGTATGTATGTACGGTTTCTGTGGGGACGACGTCATCAATGCACTTATTGATGAAGCCGGTGACTGATGTGGTGTACTCCTCAATGCCATCGGAAGAATCTCTGAACATATTCTAGTCAGTGCTAGCAAAACAGTCCTGTAGCTTAGCATCCGCGTCACCTGACTATTTCCGTATTGAGCGAGTCAATGGTACTTCCTGCTTTAGTTTTTGCTTGTAGGCAGGAATCAGGAGGATAGTTATGGTCAGATTTGCCAAATGAAGGGCGAGGTGAGCTTTGTACGCGTCTCTGTGTGTTGATTAAAGGCGGTCTAGAATTATTTTTCCACTGGTTGCACATGTAACATGCTGGTAGAAATGAGGTCAATCGGATTTATGTTTCCCTGCATTAAAGTCTCCGGCCACTAGGAGCGCCGCCTCCAATCAGGCTTCCAATCCAAGTGTGAAAAACCTAGTCATTTTAAAGCTTTGGCGGCAAGAAAACCCTAAACAATATATCATAGAGGTTTATTTGTCAAACCGAAAGTGATCGAACCAAATTGTAAATTCTGTTTGTTTGGCTCTGCAATGGAAAAACAAACCGCACAAACCCTTCCAGCGCATATTCAAAATAAATTTCCTTCCTCATTCCCTCCATCCCTCACTCTCTCCCTGTCAGTGCCAAAGTCCCAGTCCCTCATGCTGTGTTGGTGGGCCCAGATCAGGTTAGGGCCACACCGGACTGGATACACCACGGCCCAAATACATCCTAGGCCAGCGACCCAGTCTCACCATGGGCTTTGGAGCCTTATGCTAACATCGCACGGCTAACACCGCTAGCCAATAATATTTGGAACCACACTGCCCAGATTAGCTCAGTTCTGAAGCGCATGCCCACTACCCAAAAAACTGCCATAAACTAAATGGCACATACCAACAAGCCCTCAGGGGAGAAAAGTGGGTTGTTAGATTCAGCATGTTTCCTGTGTATTTTTCGAAATAAGAGTGTTTGCTTTGATGTGCAGACCCGATGTGAAAGGGATCACGGTGTCATTACAAGTGGTGGATAGATACAAACATATGCACACACACACACACACACACACTGTTTGTCTGATGATAGATGAAGAGTCGGCAGAGAAGCCAGTGAGTTCTTTGATTTATTGACAGGAAGCTCTGCTCCTTCATAGGGGTTATCTACAAGCCAGAGTCACTTCCTCAACAGCAATTAGTGCCTTCTCTTGTTACACACACTTAAGAAGAACCAGAATGACTGGATTTCTTCTATAGGCTTTCAACGGGAGAGCAAACAAAAATATTCTAAAAGAAGATATCTCCTTCATAGGCTTTAATGGGAGGGCAAACAAAGATATTCTAAAAAGAAGATATCTCCTTCATAGGCTTTAATGGGAGGGCAAACAAAGATATTCTAAAAAGAAGATATCTCCTTCATAGGCTTTAATGGGAGGGCAAACAAAGATATTCTAAAATAAGATATCTCCTTCATAGGCTTTAATGGGAGGGCAAACAATGATATTCTAAAAGAAGATATCTCCTTCATGGGCTTTAATGGGAGGGCAAACAAAAATATTCTAAAAGAAGATATCTCCTTCATAGGCTTTAATGGGAGGGCAAACAATGATATTCTAAAAAGAAGATATCTCCTTCATGGGCTTTAATGGGAGGGCAAACAAAAATATTCTAAAAGAAGATATCTCCTTCATAGGCTTTAATGGAAGGGCAAACAAAGATATTCTAAAATAAGATATCTCCTTCATAGGCTTTAATGGGAGGGCAAACAAAGATATTCAAAAAAGAATGTCTCCTCCATTTAAGTTTTTAATAGGAGAGCAAACAAAGATGTTATACAAGAAGATATCTTGTAGGCTTTCAATGAGTAGGCAAACAAAAATATTCTAAAGTAAGATATCGACTACATAGGATTTCAATGGGAGGCCAAAGAAAGATATTCCCATAAAATATATCTAACACCATCCATCATTTCACCTCAAAGGTCAGGGCTGATGGAGTGTTGACCTCTGTGTCACCCAGAAATGGCGTGACATGGAGGTGATCTTTGAGTAGATAGATCAGTGTAATGTATTCAGGACTGTCACACTCCACACACTCTCACTGTCACATACTCCCTTGTAAAGCAATAAGCATATGCATGTGCACCTGCCTTTACAACCCTACCCCTCCATCACACACACGCATTGAGCAAATGTGGAGAATGCCTTCCCAACAGCCCAGGACACACAGTAACCTATACATGACAGCAGCCAGTGTGTGTGTGTGTGTGTGTGTGTGATAAGGGGAGCGGCATCATGGGGTATATTTATCAACAGCGTGCCTCATCACAGCCCTGTCTCTCTCCACATTTTTCTATCATTGTAATTTCCATTGGATGCCCATTTGGTCATTTGTCACACATCCAAGTCCATTCCCATGATCATTCTGTGCCCCTTACACGGGACCTTACACGGAACCTTACACGGGACCTGGCATCCAGATAGATTCTCTGGGATGTGGGATTGCATAGTGCTGTACTACTCCTTTATGACAATGAGTAAGCACTGACGCTTGGTATGATATGAGGAATGGGCTGGCTTAGTGAGGGATATTTTTTATTCATTTATTTATTTCACCTTCATTTAACCAGGTAGGCTAGTTGAGAACAAGTTCTCATTTACAACTGCGACCTGGCCAAGATAAAGCAAAGCATTGCAACACAAACAACACAGAGTTACACATGGAATAAACAAACATACAGTCAATAATACAATAGAAAAAGTCTATATACAATGTGTGCAAGTGAGGTAATATATGGTGTGTCATAGGGGGTTACGATACTTCATATGAGAGACATAAGGAAGGTTGTTTCTCAACCTTCCACTACTGAGTAATGACAGTTGATATGACAAGGGAAGGGTGTGTCTTAGTGAGGGATATGACATGCATAGCGAGTCATAGGGTGCTACGATGCTACATATGAGGGACATGAGGAGAGTTGTGTTTCTTACCCTTCTGGATTCTATTTCTTTCACGTAGAGAGGGAGCAAAAACTCCGAAACACCCTCTAGCCTGATCCCCTCTTTGGTTACACGAAGATTACCCATTCCATCCTACGGGGAAATAGAGAGGAAAGCGAGAGAGAGAGAAAGGAGAGAGAGAAGAGAGAGAGAGGGGAAAGAGAGGGGAAAGAGAGAGAGAGAGAGAGAGAAAAGAGAGAGAGAGGAAAGGGAGAGAGAGAGAGAGAGAGAAGAGAGAGAGAAAAGATAGAGAGAGAGAGAGAGAAAGACAAAATGGAGAGAATAAGTCCAAACAGTGAAACAGAGAAAACCAGTGTTAGTTCAGTCACCGTGAATAAACTGTTCAGGAGAGGAGGGAGTGGAGAGAAAAACATCCAAAGGAACAAAAGTTGTATTTTAATTAAATATTTGGATCATTTTCAACAACAAAGTACTGTACGTTTTCCAAGTTAGAAATGTCACATGACACATACACACACACACACACACACACACACACACACACACACACACACACACACACACACTCACACACACACACACTCACACAGCCCCCGACAACACTTGCCCACCCCAAAGATAGAAACAAACAGGACTCAATGGGTTAAGTCAGCCTGAGGACTGTTCTGTAGCTCAAACCCATGGTGATTAAGCCAGTCAAACAGGGAAACAGCTCCTCAATAAACTAACACACACCCGCCTGCAGTTCCTATAATACAAACATTATTGCTTTACACGCCCAAACCCAACACACATGCATGAATACACACATCCAAACCCAACACACACACATGCATGAATACACACACCCAAACCCAACACACACACATACACTCTTGCTGTACACCCACATCTCCTCACATACTGTACATCTGTTAGCTGCATGCAGGTGAAAAATCACATCTTTGAAAAGGCACACACACACACACACAACTGCAGGCGACTACTCATATTAGTCAGGTAGCAGTTGTAAATGAGAATTTGCTCTCAACTGGCCAACCTGGTTAAATAATGGTGAAATAATGTATTTATTTTTTTAAATATGAATTAAAAAGAACCAACACATTATGCAGAACTATCCAAGGGTGGAACATGCTCAGGCAGGAGTACGGCCCCCCCGTCAATCGTCAAAACATAAAGATGATTCCTGAATAATTCAGAATTAATCATTAATGTGACGAGCCAACGCTTAGCTAAAGACCCTCGTTCTCTCGTCTAGCCCCGTCACCCCTGACAGTGTTTAGCGATGGTGGCGGCGTGCGACGGCATGGGGCCTTGATTTGACGTGGCAGGTTGTAGACATTAACGTCTCTCTCGGGCAGGTTGGTGTTCAATCTGAGGGAACACAAAAGTCAGAAAAAGAACAGGCCCCTTGGCTAGGCGCCGCGGCGCCGCTAACACACTAATGCCGTCTGCCTGAGAGCCTTGCAGGTACGGAGAGAGAAAGAGAGAGAGAGCGAGAGAGAGCTACGCTAACCACATACCTAACAGCCAAAGTCACTTCTATTAGCCTTCCAGACACGCCGTATGAAATCAGTCTGATTAGCGTGGCAGAGGCGGAGCTTAGTGTCAACAGTGGTGGGAACAGCGAAGGTCTTCAGGAATCCTGGGGGGAAGCAGGCGACTTTAGGATAATGAAGACACTCCTCCGGGATGTGAATGATGGGGAATTCTGTAATAACAGAGGCCTCGGATAATGATGTCCTTCTCTGTTATATTGGATTCCCATGTTGTGTTATAATGACATATTTCCCCATCCACGTCGTGTGTGAGAGTGTGTGTATGTGTGTGTAAGCGTGTGTGTGTAAGAGTGATTATCTACATGTCTGTCTGTGTGTGTGTGTGACTGTGTTCTGCCAAGTCCTTCAGTAGAAGTCAAGCTGATAATGTTGTATCGCCCAGCGCAGCAAGGTTAACTGGCGGAGTCGGCCATTAGGGCTCACATCCCATCCCTGGCACAAGGTTATAGTGAACAGTATAATACTCCCTCCTCCACTTGATGGATGGCCACGGAAAACATTCTCAGGGAAGGTTTTAATGTTCACTCTCGGCTGAATTTCTCACCCAACAATGTTTAGAGAGAAAAGAGAAAGAGCTGGAGGGACGTATAGAAATGAACAAATGAGGAGACATAGATACGAGTTTGTTTGTGTGTCCTCTCTGCCGGGAAAATCTTTTGACCTTTCAGCGCCAACGTAGAAGCAATACCTTGTCAGGGTCTGAAATCAACGCATTGACTTTCATCAGAGTTCTTGGAGAGCTTCCTTCCGCATCACTTCCCCTTCTGGGACGCATCCTAAACATCGTGTTGTATTAGAATGTCAGCTCACGTTGCCTCTGAGCTACAATAAGAGCTATTCCACTTCTAAGGGGCTGCCGCTCTCCACACTGTAAAAAGATGACCCACGGTTTTAGTAAATATTGCAAAAGAAAATCTAGGATTTTTACTTAAAATAATAGGTTTCTAGTT
Source organism: Oncorhynchus mykiss (assembly GCF_057628025.1). NCBI lineage: Eukaryota > Metazoa > Chordata > Actinopteri > Salmoniformes > Salmonidae > Oncorhynchus > Oncorhynchus mykiss. The sequence continues at coordinate 73,409,185 of NC_143031.1, forward strand.
TTACTTACATTTTTGAATATAATACTTAATTTATATGTGTTGTAAAAGACTGGCATTTGCAAACACAAATCCAAGCTAATATGCTGCGAAATTTGACAAACAACAACTTAAAAATATGACGTTCAAATGATTGTGTTGGACTGACATGCTAGATCAAGTTCTGAACTTAAATTGTGCTTGAACAGCTTGATCTTTCTCCTCTGGAATGACCAGGCAGCAGGTAAGGACCAAATTATAACTTGGAATGTAGCTTGGATCTGTCTACACATATTTTCGACGAAATCTAGTAGCCTAGTCTGTTATTTCTTAATTTTTTCACTCAGGATGCTGACGACACCATGATCCGAGAGGACCTCGTTCAGCATGTGATGAATGTGTTCACTGTGAAGGATCTGCACCAGAATTTGGAGCATGGGATCTGCATCGAAGGAGCAGAGGTCCTGGCTGGTATTCCCAGCGTTACACGGTCATGTACATTGCTTATGGGCCTCATCTATGGCTTAAATCTAAGGTACCCCTTTGAGGTGTTCCAAAAAGTATTCTTGGAACTTGATGATCTCAGGACCTCCCCACGGGTCCAAGCTCTAAAGATGAAGTTACTTGTTTTCAGAGATATCTAAAGATATCTATGAGAACTCTCAAAGGGCCACTCACAAACTGTGGTCTAAACCCTACTCAGTAAACTGAAAAGCTAGTTGCTAGGTGGTATAGGTGCTACAGTTTACATGATGCTCTTTGTCAGGTGAAGTCATAAGAGACATCGTCCATTCCTGTTTAAAAAACAGCTTTGTTTTAAAAATGACTCCATATGCACTAGTGGATATCTGAGATTATTTGTCAGGTGCAGCTATCTGGCTGTAACTTTACCTAAGGAGGCAAGGTGGATATGGAGTGAGGTTTAAGGGAGAATTTGGCATATATTTTGTAACAAATGTGCAATGTATGTTTTGAAAACCCATGTTTTGATTAATCTAAAACAGTTAGAATGAGGTTGTATTTGAGCTAAAGTTCATACTGTGCTTTGTGTAAAGTCTATTAAGACAAATCGTTAATTTAAGTTTAAAATATTGTTAATTTACGGTAAAATATTGCTTTGATGTTAAAGGGCGCACAGACCACCAGAAAGTTATTGCCAAACTGTACAAGATGTGAGGTCAAAGTGCTAATCCCAACTATCACCTAAACTTTATGCAGTTGTGAAGATCTAAAATGATTTGTAGTCAGGTGTAGCTATCTGGATGTAACTTTAGGAGGCAAGGTGGAGTTATACCCAGAATGCTTACAGACTACAAAATATGAATGTCTAAGGAGTAGGGTTTAAGGGGCAATTTGAGATTGAAGTTTGAAGAAATGATAACATTTATTTCATTCAAAATAAAGGTGTGGAAGTTTAAAGTTGAACACTGTTGCTTCTTTTTGCATATTCCCTTGTATAGAAATAATCATTTGTAGTAAATTATCCCAAGTATATTGAGGTAACTATTTGCATCAGCTTTTTAAGTATATTTGTGAGTATATATTTGAGTAGTAGGAACCCAATTTAAAGACATTTTACTAACCTGAGTACCACAAGTAACTGAGAGAAAAACATTTGTAAATAACACATAGAATATCAATTATGATACTGAGTAAATTCAGCAAATGAATCGTACAATATTAGTTCTGTAACTGATTACATTAAAACGTATAATATTAGTTCTGTAACTGATTACATTAAGTATATCAAAACGTATAACATTAGTTCTGTAACTGATTACATTAAGTATATCAAACATATAACATTAGTTCTGTAACTGATTACATTAAGTATATCAAACATATAACATTAGTTCTGTAACTGATTACATTAAGTATATCAAACGTATAACATTAGTTCTGTAACTGATTACATTAAGTATATCAAACATATAACATTAGTTCTGTAACTGATTACATTAAGTATATCAAACATATAACATTAGTTCTGTAACTGATTACATTAAGTATATCAAACGTATAACATTAGTTCTGTAACTGATTACATTAAGTATATCAAAACGTATAACATTAGTTCTGTAACTGATTACATTAAGTATATCAAACGTATAATATTAGTTCTGTAACTGATTACATTAAGTATATCAAAACGTATAACATTAGTTCTGTAACTGATTACATTAAAACGTATAATATTAGTTCTGTAACTGATTACATTAAGTATATCAGACGTATAATATTAGTTCTGTAACTGATTACATTAAAACGTATAATATTAGTTCTGTAACTGATTACATTAAGTATATCAAAACGTATAACATTAGTTCTGTAACTGATTACATTAAGTATATCAGACGTATAACATTAGTTCTGTAACTGATTACATTAAAACGTATAATATTAGTTCTGTAACTGATTACATTAAGTATATCAAACGTATACCATTAGTTCTGTAACTGATTACATTAAGTATATCAAACGTATAACATTAGTTCTGTAACTGATTACATTAAGTATATCAGACGTATAATATTAGTTCTGTAACTGATTACATTAAGTATATCAGACGTATAATATTAGTTCTGTAACTGATTACATTAAGTATATCAAACGTATAATATTAGTTCTGTAACTGATTACATTAAGTATATCAAACGTATAATATTAGTTCTGTAACTGATTACATTAAGTATATCAGACGTATAATATTAGTTCTGTAACTGATTACATTAAGTATATCAAACGTATAATATTAGTTCTGTAACTGATTACATTAAGTATATCAAACGTATAATATTAGTTCTGTAACTGATTACATTAAAACGTATAATATTAGTTCTGTAACTGATTACATTAAGTATATCAAAACGTATAACATTAGTTCTGTAACTGATTACATTAAGTATATCAAACGTATAACATTAGTTCTGTAACTGATTACATTAAGTATATCAAACGTATAACATTAGTTCTGTAACTGATTACATTAAGTATATCAAAACGTATAACATTAGTTCTGGGACCTGAAGGACTTAAGCAGGTCAATAAAAATAATTATTTTCTGAACCTGATAAAATTAAGTTTAAAATCCAGTTAGTTGTTTGCACTTCATATATTTGAGTGTGTAATACACTAAAAGCGAAGTATATTATACTTAAAAGATCCTCCTTGTTGGATTTACTTAAAAAGCTGATGCAAATAGTTACCTACATTTTTTTAAAGTGAAAGGGGCACAATATGTTTTACAGTGCAATGATTGGGATGAGAGAAAAGCTGTTCTGCTCTAGGACTGCAATACAAAACCTTCCCACAAACACACAACAAGAGAGACACACACTGGAGTTTATTGGAACGAATCAAATCCCCTTGCACTCGACAGCGCACACATGCAGAGTCTCTCTCTCTCTCTCTCTCTCTCTCTCTCTCTCTCTCGCTCTCGCTCTCAAAATGACGGGTAACCTCTAGAGGTCCAGGGGAAACCGTACTGAAGCCAAGGCATAATTTCAGTAGCTAACTTAAAGCTCCTGAAAGCCTGCATGGTCCCCTTGTGGCTGGGCCTTGGGAAGCTTTGGATGGCCCTCCCAGAATGCTTATCTAACGCAGCACATTTCGTTACAGGACTATTTCAAATAAAGCCAGATAGTCTATGAGAGAAGACAGGAAGTGTTATTAGTTCTCTTACATTTTCCCTCTCGAGTCCCCAGTCTCTTCAATATGTGGACCAAGTTTTATTACAGTCTCATGTCATACACGTAATGAAAGTACAAAGGCTGAAAACTTCTCATTAATTCACCTATATTGTGTATTGATCGATCCTATTCTGCCCTCAACTCTGGATCTTGAAGTCAGTTCCACTGCAATTTTTCAATGTTCCTCTCTAATCAGGGACTGATTTAGACCTGGGACACCAGGTGGGGGCAATGAATTATCAGTTAGAACAGAAAAGCAGCATGCTCCAGACCTCGTAGGGTAAGAGTGCTATAAATACCCCCTGCTATATTGTACGAAGGTGAATAAACTCAACTATGCCTCGGCTTCAGTACGGTTTCCACTGGACCTTTACAGGCCATCAGTCATACACTCAGTAGGAGCGAACCATTTTGGGGAATGGGGTGGTGTACCTAATAAACTGTATATAGTAATAAACTGTATGTAGGTGAATAAATGAGCTCTAACCAAATCAAATTTAAAATCAAATGTATTTATATAGCCCTTCTTACATCAGCTGATATCTCAAAGTGCTGTACAGAAACCCAGCCTAAAACCCCAAACAGCAAGCCATGCAGGTGTAGAGGCACGTAACCCTCCGTTTCTCAAACAACTTGTTTAACCTATTCCATTATAAATGAAATAAACTTCATTAAGTTGAATCTATTCCATTATAAATGAAATAAACTTCATTAAGTTGAATCTATTCCATTGTAAATGAAATAAACTTCATTAAGTTGAATCTATTCCATTGTAAATGAAATAAACTTCATTAAGTTGAATCTATTCCATTATAAATTAAATCAACGTCATTAAGTTGAATCTATTCCATTATAAATTAAATTAAATTAATTAAGTTGAATCTATTCCATTATAAATTAAATAAACTTAATTAAGTTGAATCTATTCCATTATAAATTAAATCAACATCATTAAGTTGAATCTATTACATTATAAATTAAATAAACTTAATTAAGTTGGATCTATTACATTATAAATTAAATAAACTTAATTGGGTAGCCTAGTGGTTAGAGCATTGGACTAGTAACCAGAAGGTTGCAAGTTCAAACCCCTGAGCTGACAAGGTACAAATCTGTCGTTCTGCCCCTGAACAGGCAGTTAACACACTGTTCCAAGGCCGTCATTGAAAATAAGAATTTGTTCTTAACTGACTTGCCTGGTTAAATAAAGGTTAAATAAATATTCCATTCTAAATTAAATAAACTTAATTAAGTTGAATCTATTCCATTATAAATTAAATCAACATCATTAAGTTGAATCTATTCCATTATAAATTAAATAAACTTAATTAAGTTGAATATATTACATTATAAATTAAATAAACTTAATTCAGTTGAATCTATTACATTATAAATTAAATAAACTTAATTAAGTTGAATCTATTAGTCCCAAACCAAATGTTTCGTCACTTGCTTGGTAGAAGTGTGAATGCTTTCACTAAGAGTGAAATGCTTACTAATGGGACGTGCTCCCAACAATGCAGAAATAGAAAAGGTAGAAAAGTAAGACTCCTAATAATAAAAGTAATAATAGATCCACAATGAGTAACGATATATACACGATATACACACAGGCTATATACACGGGGTACCAGTACCGAGTCCATGTTACAGTTTTTTTCATTCAATTGACATTGTCAAAACTCTTCACACAGTCAGCGAAACAGAAGTGTATGTGGACCAAACTGTGAATCCTTTTTCATTGCTTTCACACAAAATGCATCAATGACCACATTCTCCAAAATCCCCCCCAAAAAAGATATATACAGTGGGGCAAAAAAAGTATTTAGTCAGCCACCAATATGCAAGTTCTCCCACTTAAAAAGATGAGAGAGGCCTGTAATTTTCATCATAGGTACACTTCAACTATGACAGACAAAATGAGAAAATAAATCCAGAAAATCACATTGTAGGATTTTTAATGAATTTATTTGCAAATTATGGTGGAAAATAAGTATTTGGTCACCTACAAACAAGCAAGATTTCTGGCTCTCACAGACCTGTAACTTCTTCTTTAAGAGGCTCCTCTGTCCTCCACTCGTTACCTGTATTAATGGCACCTATTTGAACTTGTTATCAGTATAAAAGACACCTGTCCACAATTGGTGGCTGACTAAATACTTTTTTGCCCCACTGTATATTTTCTCATTCATACTCCACCACCTGTTAAACTATATATTTGCAGAACATGTTTTCAAATGCTAACAGACTGTTTCCAAAACTGTTGATTAAAAACACATTCAAAACAGAATGACGGCAAATGTCGTGCATTTCTGCAGTAAGCAGATTGAAACATATAGAAAATCTCAGCAGAATAATTCTAAACACACCTGATTGCAGTTTCCAAACAGACAAAAGAGGATGACATCGGAATGATTTCTTTTGGAAACATGGATCCAGGAAGACAGGTTGGTGGGGATAGAAGAGTGGCAGGGAGAGGGAGAATGTGTGGAGGACAAAGGAGAGGAAGACCAAGAGCGGTGGTCTCTGATGAGACAAGGGCCACAATTATTGACCATGTTGTAAACCATGGCCTCTCTTTGAGAGAGGCCAGTTGAAGAGTGCAACCAAATCTGCAGCGTTCAACAGTTTCATCAATAGTATGAATTTCCCAGTGAGATGTGCATCCTTCAATGATAATTGAACTACATATTACAGTACAATACAGTATGTTCAAATTTTTACATGTACTGACATTTTGAAATATATTGATTGGTTTGTGTGTTTCAGTATGATCCAAATGTTTCCTCCCACAGGAGGGAGATGCAGAATATTATCAGATGTGCAGGAAATTGCCAATGTTGACATGGTAATTGGTAACAATGCAATAAAACTGCAGGAAATTCGGGACAGAGTGCTGGCAGACAATATCACTGTTGGGAATGTGAATATGGTCAGCACAACAACAGTTGCCAGAGTCCTAGAGAAACATAAAATAAGGAGGGAGGAGTTGTACACTGTACCCTTTGAGAGAAACGGTGAATGTGTGAAAGAATTCAGGTATCAATATGTCCAGGTAAGATGTCTGTTCAATAACCCAACAGGGTACATACACAGCTATGCATTATGTAAAGTACTGTAAAACTATGGATTTACTGTATTTTAGAGAGTAATGGAGACGGAAGCCAGGCAAACTGCACATACATTCATCTTTGTGGATAAAGCTGAATTCAACCTGGCAAAAACGCGCTGCAGGGGAAGAAATGTGATTGGACAGAGAGTGGATGTCCCAGGCCAGAGAGGAGTTAACATCACAACGTGTGCAGCACTGTCCAAGGATGGTTTGCTGTTACACAAACCACTCATTGGCCCCTACAATACAGAGAGGCTCAGTTATTTTCTGGATGACCTGCATAATCAACTTGTACCAGCGGAGGAGAGAGGGGCCAGAAACTCCCCTACCGTCGTTGTTGTGTGGGATAATGTGGCATTCCACCACTCTGGTGCAGTCAGACTGGTTTGCTGCACATCCCAGGATGTCAGTACTATTCCTGCCTCTGTTCTCCCCCTTCCTAAACCCCATAGTTTTTCTCTGCATGGAGGTGGAAGGTTTATGACCACCATCCACATGACCAGATGTCCTTACTGGAAGCCATGAATGCGGGGTGTGGAGACACTTCTCCTGAAGACTGACAGGGTGTGGAGACACTTCTCCTGAAGACTGCCAGGGTGTGGAGACACTTCTCCTGAAGACTGCCAGGGTGTGGAGACACTTCTCCTGAAGACTGCCAGGGTGTGGAGACACTTCTCCTGAAGACTGCCAGGGTGTGGAGACACTTCTCCTGAAGACTGACAGGGTGTGGAGACACTTCTCCTGAAGACTGCCAGGGTGTGGAGACACTTCTCCTGAAGACTGACAGGGTGTGGAGACACTTCTCCTGAAGACTGCCATGGGGTGGAGACACTTCTCCTGAAGACTGCCAGGGTGTGGATACACTTCTCCTGAAGACTGTCAGGGTGTGGATACACTTCTCCTGAAGACTGACAGGGTGTGGAGACACTTCTCCTGAAGTCTGCAGGTTGGTTTTAGACATTCCAGAAGATACTTTCCAAGATGCATCACCAGAGAAGAAATAAGATGTGATGTTGATGAGAACTTGTGGTCAAATGCAGGAGAGAGTAACAACTAGAACCCTCACAGTACTGTACAGTATGAGTGTTATATTATACATGTTGATGAGAACTAGAACCCTCACAGTACTGTGCAGTATGAGTGTTATACTATACATGTTGATGAGAACTAGAACCCTCACAGTACTGTACAGTATGAGTGTTATACTATACATGTTGATGAGAACTAGAACCCTCACAGTACTGTACAGTATGAGTGTTATACTATACATGTTGATGAGAACTAGAACCCTCACAGTACTGTACAGTATGAGTGTTATACTATACATGTTGATGAGAACTAGAACCCTCACAGTACTGTACAGTATGAGTGTTATACTATACATGTTGATGAGAACTAGAACCCTCACAGTACTGTACAGTATGAGTGTTATATTATACATGTTGATGAGAACTAGAACCCTCACAGTACTGTACAGTATGAGTGTTATACGATACATGTTGATGAGAACTAGAACCCTCACAGTACTGTACAGTATGAGTGTTATACTATACATGTTGATGAGAACTAGAACCCTCACAGTACTGTACAGTATGAGTGTTATACTATACATGTTGATGAGAACTAGAACCCTCACAGTACTGTACAGTATGAGTGTTATACTATACATGTTGATGAGAACTAGAACCCTCACAGTACTGTACAGTATGAGTGTTATATTATACATGTTGTTGATGTTTTTATGTCATTATTATTGCAGACCTGGAATTTTAGGAATGTATTTTTCACAAGTAAATTACTATATGCAAAGATATAGAAAAAATAAAAGCTATTGAAGCAAATTGCTGTATTTCTGATTAATTCTTGTTACATATACTTTAGTACAGTCAATAAGGTGTGTTATTCTTACTCTATAATGAAATTCTGATTTATGTGAAAAATCAATAATTTATGTAATGTTCCCTGTTGTTAGTGTTTTTTAGGTCAGTGTGTTGTGAGTGACAATGTCTGCTTTCTGAGTGAGATTTGTGGCCCGTGTTCTGGTCGAACAAGCTTATTTTGAGACATGTATGAAGTGTTTGGTGGTTTGAGTGAGTTTTGGAGGTGAGATCATCTGTTCGGCCAGGATGCATGTTGGTAATACAGACTGTGTGAAGAGTTTTGAAAAAGTGGCTTCAGTATTGACCGATGCTTGTTAGCAATTTAAAAAATCTGTAATTGGGAATGAAGTGACTAGGCAACAGGATAGATAATAAACAGTAGCAGCAGTGTATGTGATGAGTCAAAAACAATGGTGCTGTCTGAGAATTTTTCGGGCCTTCCTATGACAGCGCCTGCTATAGAGGTCCTGGATGTGACCCTCCATCCATTCTGCTGTGCCCTGAGCAGAGTGACAGATGACCGTGTGTCTGAGTAGTGACTTACTGTCCAAGTCTACCGGCCTGTGTGTCCAGGGCTGTCCAGCTCAGCCCGTCTTTCATCTGACCTGAATACCAAACCGACTGGAACGTTTGTCTGGTGGGCAAACCGCTCACGTTGACGTGGAGGGGCTGCTATCTGAGCGCTGTCCGTCTCTGTGTGTGAGGCGTATGTGTGCCTGTGTGTGTGCCTGTGTGTGTGTGGGCCTGTGTGTGTGTGTGCCTGAGTGTGTGTGTGTGCCTGTGTGTGTGTGTCTACGTGCACCTGTGTGTGTGCCTGTGTAAGTGTGCGTGTTTACGTGCAACTGTGTGTGTGTGTGTGTGTCTGCTTGTCTAGTTGCGTGTGTATGTGTGTACACTGCACTGTGCCCATGGCCTTGTTGGTAGACTGTCAGTCACTGTGGACAGCCGCTTGCCAAACAGAACAGAGAGAAGCACAGCAGAGCGGCACCGGGACTCACTGAGCATGCTCACACCAGGCCTGTCCGTCATCGCTAGCTGGGCTGAGGAGAATGAGTCATGACCAGAGTCACCTTGTTTAATACCATACAGTTAGCCTGATCCCAGATCTGGTTGTGCTTTTGCCTACACTCTTAGAAAAAAAGGTTCTTGATAGAACCAAAAAGGCTTGCTTCATATATGGCACACCTATAGGTTCTATGTAGAACCCTTTTGTAGGGTCCTTTGATCAGAACTCCAGGGGTTCTTCTTCACTGAACCAAAATTGGTTCCATATAGAACCCTTTTTATTCCATATTGGGTTCTATATGGAACCAATTTCATTTCTATATAGAACCTTAAGAGGTGCCATATATGAAGCAAGCATATAGCCCTTTTTATCTAAGAGTGTTCTCCATTGTGATTGTCAAGCATGACAATTCCATAAGGAGTTGGCTGGAGAGCAGAAAACAGACCATATTTCTCTCACGATTCTCATCAGAAAAGAAATGGGAAGAACTTGGTACGGTAATGAAAATGCATAAAACAAGTCATGCAAATTGGCCACACATCCTGACCGTAGCAGCGACACACGGCCACTCACACAATTACATCTGAAATCCCAAATAAACAGACGAATCAAATGAAGATCCCACATGTGTGTGGACTGGGACGAGAAGAGCTGTTTAAAAAGAGCAAGATCACATTCTAATAGTTTTTGGTCCATTACTGTAAATACATGTGGCAGCGCTTGTCAGTCATAATGTTGTTTTCCACAACATAGCATTGAGCTATCACATGGCTTCCATAATATGAACTATCACATGGCTTCCATAATATGAACTATCATGGCTTCCGTAATATGAACTATCACATGGCTTCCATAATATGAACTATCATGGCTTCCATAATACGAACTATCACATGGCTTCCATAATATGAACTATCACATGGCTTCCATAATATGAACTATCACATGGCTTCCATAATATGAACTATCACATGGCTTCCGTAATATGAACTATCACATGGCTTCCATAATATGAACTATCACATGGCTTCCATAATATGAACTATCACATGGCTTCCGTAATATGAACTATCACATGGCTTCCGTAATATGAACTATCACATGGCTTCCATAATATGAACTATCACATGGCTTCCATAATATGAACTATCACATGGCTTCCATAATATGAACTATCACATGGCTTCCATAATATGAACTATCACATGGGTTCCGTAATATGAACTATCACATGGCTTCCGTAATATGAACTATCACATGGCTTCCATAATATGAACTATCACATGGCTTCCATAATATGAACCATCACATGGCTTCCGTAATATGAACTATCACATGGCTTCCATAATATGAACTATCACATGGCTTCCATAATATGAACTATCACATGGCTTCCGTAATATGAACTATCACATGGCTTCCGTAATATGAACTATCACATGGCTTCCATAATATGAAACCCTTTAAAGTGTCAATCAGCAGTTGAAACAATAACAAAGCGTTTTCCCCACCACTGTTTCAGTAAATAGCTGAGGGATAGGCCTAGAGAAATGTAACCACTCAAATTCATAGACAGAGGTATGGATGCAAGGACTGACCATTCATGATGTAAAAAAATATAGTTTTAACCATGTTTTGACGCTACACAGTGTTTCTTTTTCATTTATTTTGTTTACAAACATTGAAATATAACAAGTTCATATTTTGTGTTCTGATATGGTAGGAATCAGTGGGCATATAATATTCATTTATAAGTCCCAAAATCGATGTAGCAATTGCAGACTTACCCTATAACTTAGCTACTTTCCTTCCTTACTTTACAAGACATAACAGAAGTCACAGGCCTGAGGCCCCTCATCTAATCAGACATCTTCAGTACTTCTCTGTGTGTCAGAAAAGGTTGACTTATTTCAACCCGACACAATCCGAGAGAGAGAGAGAGAGAGAGAGAGAGAGAGAGAGAGAGGGGCATTCGGTGAGAAAGAGGGAGATAGAGGGGAAGAGAGGTATAGATGGAGAGAGAGATAGACAGTGGAATGAAATTAATTTATTTTGAAGAAGCGGATAGGGAGAATATGAGGCAGAGAGAGAAAGAGAAAGAGGCAACAAACAGAGAGAGAGAGATGGATAAACTGAATGAGAGAGAAAACAATCATCTTTGTCGAATGGCCATCTGTTTGCCATAGCCTCAGCAATAAAACAGGGCCCTTTAAACAACAAACGAGGCAGTTCCGAGGAGGACACCACCCATTAGAGCCCTCTGATTGATTGTCAACGCCGGCCTGCTCTTGGCCCGCTCTCTCCGAAGCCGGCCCGACGTACGCAACATTACCTGAACATATTATGATACTCCATTGGCCCCTAACGAGTTAAATTGACGGGAATGAATCCTGGGGCTGACAAATCTGAGGGGGCCTAGCTTTGGCTGTTGTTGTTGGGAAAGGAAGAAGATATGGAAAGAGGAGGATGCTGTGTGTGTGTGTGTGTGTGTGTGTGTGTGTGTGTGTGTGTGTGTGTGTGTGTGTGTGTGTGTGTACTCTTGTGTTCTCTCATGTGTATGCATACTGTAGGCACTCTGCACGAATCGACCCAAAACCCGAATTGCCCGAGTCCACGACGCGGCTCGTCATGGGATTTTCATTCCACCAACAGGTATCAGAGGACCCGCGTTCAGCGGTCTATGTTTAATAATCATAACCCAGTACGAGGTCGACGCCCTTATTTGTCTTTTTAAAAGCTTTTTTCCCATCCACTTTTAACAATGTGGCTTTGTCAGGGTCCGCTTCCGACAGATCAATGCCTAATTGGATTTCCTACAACCTTCAATGGACGACCCGCGTTTAAAAATTAACGCTGCAGAACTAGAGAAATAATAATCATGATACAACGACTACGCTGCCGAGCTCGGTTATTACACACCTTAGGGGGCTGGAGGAACGACACGGCCCATAGTGTTACTATTGATTTATATCCCACACACGACTTCAGATGAATGGTGCTCGGGCCACGATTCAGCTGGGGAAACAGGGAAAAAAGCTTCTGAACTGGACGACTTCACTGTGGTTTCAAACTTCAGGGTTTGCAGGGACAAGCTATGTTTCTGGGGAGGGTGTTTTTCTGTGTTCTCCCTCTTCATCTCACTGAGCTGTTCTAGTTACTTTTTGATCTGTCTTGTCCTGTCAACATTCCTCAATGCTCCTGTCCTGTTAACATTCCTCAATGCTCCTGTCCTGTTAACATTCCTCAATGCTCCTGTCCTGTCAACATTCCTCAATGCTCCTGTCCTGTTAACATTCCTCAATGCTCCTGTCCTGTTAACATTCCTCAATGCTCCTGTCCTGTTAATTTCCTCAATGCTCCTGTCTTGTTAACATTCCTCAATGCTCCTGTCCTGTTAACATTCCTCAATGCTCCTGTCCTGTTAACATTCCTCAATGCTTCTGTCCTGTTAACATTCCTCAATTCTCCTGTCCTGTTAACATTCCTCAATGCTCCTGTCCTGTTAACATTCCTCAATGCTCCTGTCCTGTTAACATTCCTCAATGCTCCTGTCCTGTTAACATTCCTCAATGCTCCTGTCCTGTTAATTTCCTCAATGCTCCTGTCCTGTCAACATTCCTCAGTGCTCCTGTCCTGTTAACATTCCTCAATGCTCCTGTCCTGTCAACATTCCTCAATGCTCCTGTCCTGTTAACATTCCTCAATGCTCCTGTCCTGTTAACATTCCTCAATGCTCCTGTCCTGTTAACATTCCTCAATGCTTCTGTCCTGTTAACATTCCTCAATGCTCCTGTCCTGTCAACATTCCTCAATGCTCCTGTCCTGTTAACGTTCCTCAATGCTCCTGTCCTGTTAACATTCCTCAATGCTCTTGTCCTGTCAATTTCCTCAAACCTCCGGTCCTGTTAACTTCCTCAATACTCCAGTCTTGTCCTGTTAACTTCCTCAATGCTCCTGTCTTGTCCTGTTAATGTTCCAAATATGCCTATCCTGTTAAAACCTCTTAAAGATCTCTAGAGATCGGTGTCCCACCCTCGGGACAGTTGAGCTAATGTGCGCTAATGTGATTAGCATGACATTGTAAGTAACAAGAACATTTCCCAGGACATAGACATATCTTATATGGACAGAAAGCTTAAATTCTTGTTAATCTAACTGCACTGTCTAATTTACAGTAGCTATTAGAATGAAAACATATCATTATATTGTTTGAGGAGAGTGCACACTTTTGAAAATGTATATATTGACCAATTAGGCATATTTGGGCAGACTTGAGACAACATTTTGAACAGAAATGCAATGGTTCATTGGATCAGATAAAACTGCACATACACTGCTGCCATCTAGCGGCCAAAATTTAAATTGCGCCTAGAGTCCTAACTCAGATTATGGCCTTTCTCTTGCATTTCAAAAAATAATGGAAGAAAAAAAATATATCCTTGCTTCAGGTCTTGAGCTACAGACAGTTCAATTTGGGTATGTCACTTCAGGCGAAAATTGAAAAAAAGGGTCCGATCCCTTCCTCAATTCTCCTGTCTTATCCAGGCTTCCATAATATGAACTACCACATGGCTTTCCTGTTAACACATAGGCTTTCCTGTTAACTGGTCCAACCTGCAGCCTGTGTCCTCTGGTCTAACCTGCAGCCTGTGTCCTCTGGTCTAACCTGCAGACTGTGTCCTCTGGTCTAACCTGCAGACTGTGTCCTCTGGTCTAACCTGCAGACTGTGTCCTCTGGTCTAACCTGCAGACTGTGTCCTCTGGTCTAACCTGCAGACTGTGTCCTCTGGTCTAACCTGCAGCCTGTGTCCTCTGCTTGTCCCTCTGTACTGTGATTACCTGCTCTGTCCTCCTCTATCTTCCTTCTGTTGATTTTTCTGGGCAGGAAGTCACGGTATCCTCTGCCCAGAGACTCCTCCTCCTGGGCCCCACTTCACAGGAGCTGTGACATCTTCAGCGTGAGACAATCAGCCCGATGTGATCGGTATCGATCTACCGCAGGGGGGAGGGAAAGTCGGCCGGTGGATGAGAGGAAAAAGGGAGGGAACAAAAGAAACATGAAAGGAAAGGATATCTGTCAGGGCCCCGGGAGAGGGTGGAGGTGGTCGAAGAGAGGAGAGGGGGATGAGAAGGAAAGAAGAAGGCCTCAGGCGTGATCGGATGTCCCTATCCCACGCAGGGATATCGCCCCGGCCGTTTGAAACACCCTTCTTTAATCAACTGCTAATCCGCGGTGGTGTAAAGGTAAACTCCCGACGTTCTTTCAGCGTTAATTAAACCTAACATGTCCTCCCCCGTGATGTCATCCTCAAGGTCGTCAACACGGACAGGGGAATACAGACCGGCTTTGTACCCTGACTGAGGGGTCCAGCCAGGCTGCGAGGACCCCTGGGTGCACAGATGCAGGGTGTGAGCTAATTTCTGTATGATTCCATGATGATTTAAACTGGTGACACACTGTTCATTAGCTCAAATGTGATTAATATTGGTCTCTATACTGCTAGAGATGGAATAGTAGTCGGTGAATATGTTATTTGGCAGACTGGGTTGATAAATTGTCTTGTAATATATACCATTAAACAGACTCTTTAATCCAAATTTAATTACAGTCACGCATGCACACATTTTACATAGAGGTGGTCCTGGGAATCGAACACCCTACCCTGGCGTTGCAAGCACCATGGTTTACCAACTGAGCTATAGAAACCTTGTCTATAGACTGTGTTAAGATTCTTTAATTATCTCTTACACACACGCCCACCTGTTCCATCCCTACACTTTCCCTCGCTCTTGCTCCTCCTCGTTCCCTGTGGCACAAGGACAATGAGATGCAGTGTTGAAGTCCTAATGGCCATTAGTTTCCAGGTGGTTTGACCCGGCTCTCTGTGGCACCACATCAGCATGGTTATTGGCTGGGATAACTCCCCCTGGGTCTTAATGACTGCTACCATCCATTTATCTTTTAGTCAAAGACCAAGGCTGTAGCTTTAAGAAGAAACACACGTCAGGGCTTGTGGAAATACATGTATAGACAGACAGATGGATGGACAGATGTCCATGCACACACACACTCCCTCCTATTGCCGAGTTAGTTTTACCCCTACCTACATGTACATATTACCTCAACTACCTCATACCCCTGCACATTGACTCGGTACCGGTACCCCTGCACATTGATTCGCTACCGGTACCCCTGCACATTGACTCTCTACCGGTACCCCTGCACATTGACTCGCTACCGGTACCCCTGCACATTGACTCTCTACCGGTACCCCTGCACATTGACTCAGTACCGGTACCCCCTCACATTGACTCGGTACCGGTACCCCCGCACATTGACTCGCTACCGGTACCCCTGCACATTGACTCGGTACCGGTACCCCTGCACATTGACTCGCTACCGGTACCCCTGCACATTGACTCAGTACCGGTGCCCCCGCACATTGACTCGGTACCGGTACCCCCGCACATTGACTCGCTACCGGTACCCCTGCACATTGACTCGCTACCGGTACCCCCGCACATTGACTCGGTACCGGTACCCCCGCACATTGACTCGGTACCGGTACTCCCGCACATTGACTCGGTACCGGTACTCCCGCACATTGACTCGGTACCAGTACTCCCGCACATTGACTCGGTACCGTTACTCCCGCACATTGACTCGGTACCGGTACTCCCGCACATTGACTCGCTACCGGTACCCCTGCACATTGACTCAGTACCGGTACCCCTGCATAGTGACTCAGTACTGGTACTCCCGCACATTGACTCGGTACCGGTACTCCCGCACATTGACTCGGTACCAGTACTCCCGCACATTGACTCGCTACCGGTACCCCTGCACATTGACTCGGTACAGGTACCCCTGCATAGTGACTCAGTACTGGTACCCTTTATATAGCCTCGTTGTTGTTATTTATTGTGCTACTATTTTCTTTACCTTAAAACTCTGTGTTTTTGGGAAAGGACTCGTGAGTAAAGCATTTCACTGTAAAGTATACACCTTTTGTATTCCACACGTGACAAATAAAATTTGATTTGACACACACACACACACACACACACACACACACACACACACACACACACACACAGCTGTAACCCTCATGTGCTGGAGAAGAATCCCTTCTCTCTTTGACCAACAGAAAGGAGACAGCGAAAAGACGGACTGGAGTAGCGAGAGCAGCAGGCCACAACCTTTATCTCCCTCCATAGCAGACAGAGAGACAGACGGACTGGAGTAGCGAGAGCAACAGGCCACAACCTTTATCTCCCTCCATAGCAGACAGAGAGACAGACGGACTGGAGTAGCGAGAGCAGCAGGCCACAACCTTTATCTCCCTCCATAGCAGACAGAGAGACAGACGAACTGGAGTAGCGAGAGCAGCAGGCCACAACCTTTATCTCCCTCCATAGCAGACAGAGAGACAGACGGACTGGAGTAGCGAGAGCAGCAGGGACACAACCTTTATCTCCCTCCATAGCAGACAGAGAGACAGACGAACTGGAGTAGCGAGAGCAGCAGGCCACAACCTTTATCTCCCTCCATAGCAGACAGAGACACAGACGGACTGGAGTAGCGAGAGCAGCAGGGACACA
The DNA here is from genome assembly GCF_057628025.1 of Oncorhynchus mykiss. Classification (NCBI taxonomy): domain Eukaryota; kingdom Metazoa; phylum Chordata; class Actinopteri; order Salmoniformes; family Salmonidae; genus Oncorhynchus; species Oncorhynchus mykiss. The sequence continues at coordinate 73,426,450 of NC_143031.1, forward strand.
ACCTTTATCTCCCTCCATAGCAGACAGAGAGACAGACGGACTGGAGTAGCGAGAGCAGCAGGCCACAACCTTTATCTCCCTCCATAGCAGACAGAGAGACAGACGGACTGGAGTAGCGAGAGCAGCAGGGACACAACCTTTATCTCCCTCCATAGCAGACAGAGACAGAGAAAGACAGAGAAAGACGGGTTGTGATCTTCAGTGGAGGAGGGCTGAGAGATCTTAGCTCATTTAGCGGAAAGGAAATGAGAAAGCATTCTGCTGTGAAGTCCAGGCCACAGGTTTTGTTACACACTGTGGGGGTCAGCGGGGTTCACATATAAGGTCAAATAAAGGTCAAGGGCCATCTTGCTTTCTCTGTACGTTCCGCGAAAGGCTTGCCGACAGCGTATCTGTTTCTGAGAAAGATTTAATGCTGAATGGATGTGACTTTTTTCTCTTCTTCATCATCTCCTGCTACTTTCTCCCTCTCTCACTAGCATCGTCATTCCTGCAGCGAAAAAATGTTTAGATAAATCACACACTTTCTCTCAGACACACACTCACATGCACGCACGCACTAGGGTTTAAGAGCGGGAACCGCTATTTCCCGGCCAAACCCTATAGTTTCCGGGGATAAATAATGGGGATAAATAATGGCGAGGAACTGGTATATTATGATCAATTATTTCTATGAACAGCATGACGTGAAATGGAACTGGTAAATTATATACAATGTCTAAATATATATATATACAGTGGGGAGAACAAGTATTTGATACACTGCAGACTTTGCAGGTTTTCCTACTTACAAAGCATGTAGAGGTCTGTAATTTAACAGGAAACGTATGATCTCTGTAATTGCAAACAAAGGTTTCTGTACCAAATATTAAGTTCTGCTTTTCTGATGTATCAAATACTTATGTCATGTAATAAAATTCAAATTAATTACTTAAAAATCATACAGTGATTTTCTGGATTTTTGTTTTAGATTCCGTCTCTCACAGTTGTAGTGTACCTATGATAAAAATTACAGACCTCTACATGCTTTGTAAGTAGGAAAACCCGCAAAATCGGCAGTGTATCAAATACTTGTTTTCCCCACTGTATATATAAATAGAAATAGAGAGAGAGGTAGTTTCACTTGCTTTGGCAATGTAAACATATGTTTCCCATGCCAATAAAGCCCTTTGAATTTCTTTGAGAGAGAGAGAGGAGGGGAGAGAAGAGAGAGAATGGTGAGAGAAGAGAGAGAGAGAGGGAGGGGGAGAGAGAGAGAGAGAGAGAGAGAGTGAGAGATACTGAGAGAGAGAGAGATAGTGAGAGATAGTGAGAGAGAGAGATGGGGACAGGAAGTGAAGAATGGCCAGTAGTGTCCAGACAGACAGAGCGTGGTAGGATGGAAGGAAGGAGGGAGGGAGGCTGTTAGATTATCTCTCTCTGTGCAGACCTCCCTCTGCTCTGATTAAGATCAGACACGTCAGCACTCTGGACCTGATGGATCCCCAACATTAACCCACCCTCCCTCTGCTCTGTGTGTGTGTGTGTGTGTGTGCATTTAATGGTGTGCCCTCAATTACCTGAGGGGGTATTGGTGTGAGCATGAGAACATGTGTGTGTGTGTATGTGTGTTTCAAGCCGAGCCTCCTCCATTACCTCAGGTCAGAACAAAGACCCAGGCGTGGCTAGGGGGGGATCAGTGATGGAGTTCAGCGGATAAGCAGTGTGTGTGTGTGTGTGTGTGTAGCAGTGGGCTCAGGTGCTAGCCTCTCGTAATGACTAGAGCTGAGCACACAGGTTTGTAGAAGAGCACCGTACAGCATATTCTGGCCCCAGGGCACAGCTGGGAGATATAGGATAGTACAGGACACACACACATTGGCATGCGTACAAACGCACAACATTATTTCACTCATACCAAACTGTTATATAAGAAATGCCTTCCCACACACTGCAGACAAAAAAATCTCTCTCTCTCTCTCTCTCTCTCTCTCTCTCTCTCTCTCTCTCTCTCTCTCTCTCTCTCTCTCTCTCTCTCTCTCTCTCTCTCTCTCTCTCTCTCTCTCTCTCTCTCTCTCTCTCTCTCTCTCTCTCTCTCTCTCTCTCTCTCTCTCTCTCTCTCTCTCTCTCTCTCTCTCTCTCTCTCTCTCTCTCTCTCTCTCTCTCTCTCTCTCTCTCTCTCTCTCTCTCTCTCTCTCTCTCTCTCTCTCTCTCTCTCTCTCTCTCTCTCTCTCTCTCTCTCTCTCTCTCTCTCTCTCTCTCTCTCTCTCTCTCTAGGATGCACCAATAATACTAAACCCCTAACATTAACAGCGGCCATATTGTCCAACACCTGCCTCACCATCTCTTAACCTCAACAGAATGATGACCATGCTCAGAGATAGTGGTCTGCGGCATCGCAGTCTCAACAGACTAATCAAATCAAATGTTATTTGGCGCATTCTTCGTAAAAAAGAGGTGTAGACTAACAGTGTAATGCTTACTTACGGGTTCTTTTCCCACAATGCAGTTAAAGATCAAAAATAAAACATAGAAATAGTGACACAAGGAATAAATACCATATATTTAGTGTGCCTTGGGGGTTAGATGTTAACATCTGTTGTGGCTGTAAAGTACAGTCCATGAACAGGAATGAGATATGACCAGGAACAACTCAGAGCCAATCTAGTCCGGTCAGGATGTCAGGAGAACCAATGGGTAATTCCACGCATTAGAAAGTAACCTCACATCCTTCCCCCGACTAGGAAATGAAGACAATTGATTGGTGACAACATTGCCATGCCAACGGCGGAACAAGTGGAAATGTAATCCCAGCGTGAAACCCCCAAAGGACCCTGCAGGATTTGCATTCCCCAAATTGAAGTCCGACCTCCCCATTTACAGCCAAGCTGTCACTTCAAACAAAAAAATTAAAACAATATTTTTTGTATCCTTTTTAACATTTGTCAAGTGTTTAATTTAAATCTTCCTTTGATAGCCTTTCGGGTGACATTGAAACTCAATAAATAATCATGAAGCAATCATAACAACACATAGCCTATTCATCATATCGCTAATAAGTACCTAAAATAGGCAATTAACACTTTGATGAACTCTAACTTATTTGTGCCAGGTCATCTGCAACCAGATTCAGATCTCATTATTAATCTCATGGTGTTAGTCTATGGAGTCTTCACTGACATGGTGCTAGTCTAAGGAGTCTTCACTGACATGGTGCTAGTCTATGGAGTCTTCACTGACATGGTGCTAGTCTATGGAGTCTTCACTGACATGGTGTTAGTCTATGGAGTCTTCACTGACATGGTGCTAGGTCTATGGAGTCTTCACTGACATGGTGCTAGTCTATGGAGTCTTCACTGACATGGTGCTAGTCTATGGAGTCTTCACTGACATGGTGTTAGTCTATGGAGTCTTCACTGACATGGTGCTAGTCTATGGAGTCTTCACTGACATGGTGCTAGTCTATGGAGTCTTCACTGACATGGTGTTAGTCTATGGAGTCTTCACTGACATGGTGCTAGTCTATGGAGCCTTCACTGACATGGTGCTAGTCTATGGAGTCTTCACTGACATGGTGTTCGTCTATGGAGTCTTCACTGACATGGTGCTAGTCTATGGAGTCTTCACTGACATGGTGCTAGTCTATGGAGTCTTCACTGACATGGTGCTAGTCTATGGAGTCTTCACTGACATGGTGTTAGTCTATGGAGTCTTCACTGACATGGTGCTAGTCTATGGAGCCTTCACTGACATGGTGCTAGTCTATGGAGTCTTCACTGAGATGGTGTTAGTCTATGGAGTCTTCACTGACATGGTGTTAGTCTATGGAGTCTTCACTGACATGGTGCTAGTCTATGGAGTCTTCACTGACATGGTGTTAGTCTATGGAGTCTTCACTGACATGGTGCTAGTCTATGGAGTCTTCACTGACATGGTGCTAGTCTATGGAGTCTTCACTGACATGGTGCTAGTCTATGAAGTCTTCACTGACATGGTGCTAGTCTATGGAGTATTCACTGACATGGTGTTAGTCTATGGAGTCTTCACTGACATGGTGCTAGTCTATGGAGTCTTCACTGACATGGTGTTAGTCTATGGAGTCTTCACTGACATGGTGTTAGTCTATGGAGTCTTCACTGACATGGTGCTAGTCTATGGAGTCTTCACTGACATGGTGCTAGTCTATGGAGTCTTCACTGACATGGTGCTAGTCTATGGAGTCTTCACTGACATGGTGTTAGTCTATGGAGTCTTCACTGACATGGTGCTAGTCTATGGAGTCTTCACTGACATGGTGTTAGTCTATGGAGTCTTCACTGGCATGGTGCTAGTCTATGGAGTCTTCACTGACATGGTGCTAGTCTATGGAGTCTTCACTGACATGGTGTTAGTCTATGGAGTCTTCACTGACATGGTGCGTTGAAGTGAATGTCATTGATTCTCCCGTCAGATTCACATGTTGCTGTTTTATGTTCATTTGATCTGATAATAAATATGTCTCCGAGTTACAGATTACGACTTCGATGACCAGATTGCGTGTAGAATACAATAGAAAGAATATCTAAGAGTATAAAGTAGAATATTATAGATTAACATAGAATAGAACAGAAATTGTAAGTTGAATCGTCAAATCATATTCCATCACATAAACCCCGGCCACTCCAGCCCATGCTAATGCTTGCCCATGCCAACCAAGGATAACCGATCCAAAATAGATCTCCATTGTGGCTCAGGGCTGTCATGCATCCATGTTTAATGTCTCGCCGACACGCCAAAGAATCTTCGCCTGACTCGTCGAGGGGGTCCTAAACTAGTGTGATGTCACCATCAAAGAGTTGGCTTTGAAGAATCACCCGCTACATTTAGTGTGCAGCGTGGCCAAATCCACAAGCGCCACTAAACAGTGTTCTGAAATCCACACAGAAACCGTGTCTGAACAGCTTTGATCTACGTGGATCGACGTCAAACTATGGCTCACTGGGGATTCACATAGAGCAAGACTGTGTATTGATGCCACCCTATAGCATGTAAGGATAGCTAGAGGAATAACGCTTTCGTAATAGCAGCAGCAATAGTACCGTTCAAAAGAGATGCTTGGTTATTCTGTCATCCAGGACGGTTACTGCTTCAAACACTCAGACTACTGATATCAAAAACACTGTGGCAAGCTGCAGCTTCAGAGCACCATTGTCAGTTCCTGCACCATTGTCAGTCACCCCCCCACCTCCCCTCCCCCAGGTAATGAAGAGGTGAGCCTATATCTGTCCGAGGGGGATCCGTCTTTTATGTGTTTTCTGCTGCTCGCCTATTGATCTGTTTGTTCGAAGACAGAAGAGGAAAAGTTAAGGAGAGGAGGAGGAGATGTGCAGACAAGGGAAAAGGTGACTTGTACAGGAAAATAGACCTGGAAGAGAGAGAGAGAGCGAGCGACGAGAGAGAGTAAGAGCGAGGGAGGGAACGACAGAGGGAATTCATTAAGTTAATATTGTAAATTAATCACTTCATTCCCAAAGTATGCTTTGGCAATATCTACATTGTTTTGTCATGCCTAAAAAGCTATTTTAATTTAATTGAGAAAGAGAGAGTGAGGCAGAATAAATGAAAAACAGTACTATAGTGTTAGGTATGTGGTTATCGAGCTCTCTCTCTGTCTCTCTGTCGCTCTCTCTCTGTCGCTCTCTCTCTGTGTCTCTCTCTGTCGCTCTCTCTCTCTGTCGCTCTCTCTCTCTGTCGCTCTCTCTCTCTGTCGCTCTCTCTCTCTGTCGCTCTCTCTCTCTGTCGCTCTCTCTCTCTGTCGCTCTCTCTCTCTCTGTCGCTCTCTCTCTCTCTGTCGCTCTATCTCTGTGTGTCTCTCTCTCTCTCTCTGTCGCTCTCTCTCTCTCGCTCTCTCTCTGTGTCTCTCTCTGTCTCTATGTACAGGGGGGAACGCGGCCCATTAGTCAGCACACGTTGACATTTATCACTTTGAGGGATTTCACTGATATCTGGAGGATATTGGGAGCCATAGTGGGAATAACACCTCGGAAAATGCATCTGCAGAATTTGATTTGGGACCAGGAATGCCGGCGGCCTATGGGAATGGCTGGGGGCCTCGCGAAAAACCTGCAACTCACTCACTCTCTCTCTCTCTCTCTCTCTCTCTCTCTCTCTCTCTCTCTCTCTCTCTCTCTCTCTCTCTCTCTCTCTCTCTCTCTCTCTCTCTCTCCTCTCTCTCTCTCTCTCTCTCTCTCTCTCTCTCTCTCTCTCTCTCTCTCTCTCTCTCTCTCTCTCTCTCTCTCTCTCTCTCTCTCTCTCTCTCTCTCTCTCTCTCTCTCTCTCTCTCTCTCTCTCTCTCTCTCTCTCACACACTCGCTCTCTCTCTCACACACTCGCTCTCTCTCCTTATTATTTGGTAGAAACTAAACCCCTTCCGGCGTATTATAGCTTATTTTGAAGTCGCGGGCAGATTTGATTGTAGGAAGCCATTATGAAAACAGACGGGGTAGAAAATCAGCAATTGGCAGGCGGGGTCACCTCATCCAAACTGATTTGCATATATATTATTATGGGCGGTCCCAGGGGCCCCGGGGCATGCTGGGTATATTACAGACTAGGCCGCCCCCCTGACCACCTCGCGCCAAATTGAGTTGAAAAGACAAATAGATGAAAAACAAGTAAACAGATCCACAACTTTTGACAGGTTTGTTTATCTGTCAGAGCATTGGATGGAAATATTCATGGTGATGTTGTATCTCAAATAGCATCCTTGTCCTATTTAGAGCACTACGTTTACCATAGAGCTCTGGGCAAAAATAATACACAAATAGCATCCTTGTCCTATATAGAGCACTACGTTTACCATAGAGCTCTGGGCAAAAATAATACACAAATAGCATCCTTTTCCTATATAGTGCACTACGTTTACCATAGAGCTCTGAGCAAAAATAATACACAAATAGGGTGCCATTTTGGGCGCCGCCCTCAATTTCGGTACGCCCCCGCTCTCTCCCCATCCAGGATTTCCATAGGCTCCATTTCACACGCCGGCCACTTTCACAGCTGGGTTTCTGTCAGAGTAAGAGAAGGCTGTTTACCTGTGCCTTGAGCCACGACGAATGGTCTATCTAAAGCCATTAACATATTCACATTAACATGTGATTTGATCTGGCTTTTTGTCCCGCTAAGAGTCATCTACAGTCATGTTTAGCCACTAATGAACCATTGGGTTCCCCTTCCGCCTGATCACTGAATGTTTTTCAATTGACCCATCTATCAAGTGAGAAAACCCTTCCTCCCCAAGCCTCGTCACGTCTCCATGAGGACATGATATAGTTCCCTAGCAACATCCTTACTCAGTGAAGATACTCTATCTGCTCAGCATGATTTAGGTTGGAGCAGAAACCTGCATAATCACTTAGGCTACAATCAAGGCCTAATGTTGAGCAAACTGAGCATTTCCCGATGCTCTTATGAAACCACTCTTAGATAACGTGTATGGTAACACATTGAGGTTTACATGACATAAACGTGACATAAACCTGACATAAACATGACATAGCCTTGACAAGATCCCAAACAACCAGCGTGGGTAACATTCACATGCATTTCCCCTCTAGCCCTCTCGGGGCACTATGGTCACCTCACCTCGGTGAAGTTCATGACCTTCAAGAACCAGATGGTGAACTTTTCAACACTCGTGTAGCATTGCGCGGGTCAAACCACCAGCCTTACAATAAGCTACCTCTCAGCACACAGTCACACTTCCCTTCCAGACCTCCAGGGGGCACTATGGGTAACTCACCACGGTGAAGTTCATGACCTTGAGGATCCAGATGGTGAGCGCCAGGTTGACGATCATGGTGACCAGGAGCAGGAGGATGAAGAAGTAGAGGCAGCGCTTCCTCCAGCCGTAGATACCCACCGGGTAGGCCTGGGCACCTTGGTGTACCCGCTGGCTCAGGGTGTTGGGCTGGGCCGCGAGGATGTACTGCTCCTGGGTCATCTGGAGGAGGAGGAGAGAACAGAAATAGGATTCAAACCCACAGTCTTCCAACTGATGAAGCACTCCTCTAACCTCTAGGCTGTCTGCTGCCCTCTGGAACTTCCAAGATGGAGATCAGGTGCAGTGAGAGGAGAGAGGGCAGAAATGGATGGGGGAGGGTAAAGACAGACAGAGGTGACAAAGAGATTAGGGATGTGAGGTTGGAGGTTAGCGGAGATGGGGGGAAGCAATGGAGTAGAAGGCGTGAGCAGGAAGAGGGAGACTGAGAGGTTAATGAGGGGAGAGGGGATGAGAGAAAGGGTTAGGACCAATGGGACATAGAAAGAGAGAAAGGTTTAGGACCAATGGGACAGGGAAAGAGAGAAAGGGTTAGGACCAATGGGAAAGGGAAAGAGAGAAAGGGTTAGGACCAATGGGACAGGGAAAGAGAGAAAGGGTTAGGACCAATGGGACATGCAGAGAGAGAAAGGGTTAGGACCAATGGGACAGGGAAAGAGAGAAAGGGTTAGGACCAATGGGAAAGGGAAAGGGTTAGGACCAATGGGACAGGGAAAGAGAGAAAGGGTTAGGACCAATGGGAAAGGGAAAGGGTTAGGACCAATGGGACAGGGAAAGAGAGAAAGGGTTAGGACCAATGGGACATAGAAAGAGAGAAAGGGTTAGGACCAATGGGACAGGGAAAGAGAGAAAGGGTTAGGACCAATGGGAAAGGGAAAGGGTTAGGACCAATGGGACATACAGAGAGAGAAAGGGTTAGGACCAATGGGACAGGGAAAGAGAGAAAGGGTTAGGACCAATGGGACATAGAAAGAGAGAAAGGGTTAGGACCAATGGGAAAAGGAAAGAGAGAAAGGGTTAGGACCAATGGGAAAGGGAAAGGGTTAGGACCAATGGGACAGGGAAAAGAGAAAGGTTTAGGACCAATGGGAAAGGGAAAGGGTTAGGACCAATGGGACATGCAGAGAGAGAAAGGGTTAGGACCAATGGGACAGGGAAAGAGAGAAAGGTTTAGGACCAATGGGACATAGAAAGAGAGAAAGGGTTAGGACCAATGGGACAGGGAAAGAGAGAAAGGGTTAGGACCAATGGGAAAGGGAAAGGGTTAGGACCAATGGGAAAGGGAAAGGGTTAGGACCAATGGGACATGCAGAGAGAGAAAGGGTTAGGACCAATGGGACAGGGAAAGAGAGAAAGGTTTAGGACCAATGGGACATAGAAAGAGAGAAAGGGTTAGGACCAATGGGACAGGGAAAGAGAGAAAGGGTTAGGACCAATGGGACAGGGAAAGAGAGAAAGGTTTAGGACCAATGGGACATAGAAAGAGAGAAAGGGTTAGGACCAATGGGACAGGGAAAGAGAGAAAGGGTTAGGACCAATGGGAAAGGGAAAGGGTTAGGACCAATGGGACATAGAAAGAGAGAAAGGTTTAGGACCAATGGGACATAGAAAGAGAGAAAGGGTTAGGACCAATGGGACAGGGAAAGAGAGAAAGGGTTAGGACCAATGGGACAGGGAAAGAGAGAAAGGTTTAGGACCAATGGGACATAGAAAGAGAGAAAGGGTTAGGACCAATGGGACAGGGAAAGAGAGAAAGGGTTAGGACCAATGGGACAGGGAAAGAGAGAAAGGTTTAGGACCAATGGGACATAGAAAGAGAGAAACGGTTAGGACCAATGGGACAGGGAAAGAGAGAAAGGGTTAGGACCAATGGAACAGGGAAAGAGAGAAAGGGTTAGGACCAATGGGAAAGGGAAAGGGTTAGGACCAATGGGACATAGAAAGAGAGAAAGGTGTAGGACCAATGGGACATAGAAAGAGAGAAAGGGTTAGGACCAATGGGACAGGGAAAGGGTTAGGACCAATGGGACATAGAAAGAGAGAAAGGTTTAGGACCAATGGGACATAGAAAGAGAGAAAGGTTTAGGACCAATGGGACATAGAAAGAGAGAAAGGGTTAGGACCAATGGGACATAGAAAGAGAGAAAGGGTTAGGACCAATGGGAAAGGGAAAGGGTTAGGACCAATGGGACATAGAAAGAGAGAAAGGTTTAGGACCAATGGGACATAGAAAGAGAGAAAGGGTTAGGACCAATGGGACAGGGAAAGAGAGAAAGGGTTAGGACCAATGGGACAGGGAAAGAGAGAAAGGGTTATGACCAATGGGACAGGGAAAGGGTTAGGACCAATGGGACATAGAAAGAGAGAAAGGGTTAGGACCAATGGGACAGGGAAAGCGAGAAAGGTTTAGGACCAATGGGACAGGGAAAGGGTTAGGACCAATGGGACAGGGAAAGAGAGAAAGGTTTAGGACCAATGGGACATAGAAAGAGAGAAAGGGTTAGGACCAATGGGACATAGAAAGAGAGAAAGGGTTAGGACCAATGGGACAGGGAAAGGGTTAGGACCAATGGGACAGGGAAAGAGAGAACGGTTTAGGACCAATGGGACATAGAAAGAGAGAAAGGTTTAGGACCAATGGGACAGGGAAAGAGAGAAAGGGTTAGGACCAATGGGACAGGGAAAGAGAGAACGGTTTAGGACCAATGGGACAGGGAAAGAGAGAAAGGGTTAGGACCAATGGGACAGGGAAAGAGAGAAAGGTTTAGGACCAATGGGACAGGGAAAGAGAGAAAGGGTTAGGACCAATGGGACAGGGAAAGAGAGGATGGGAGGCAAGAAAGAGGGGTCAAGGTTAGAGAGAGAGGGAAGGAAAGGAGAGGAGATGGATGAAGTGAGACGGAAAGAGGAAGAAGGCGACAGAGGAAAGGAGGAAGAGAAGGTCAAAGAGAGGAGAGGAGGGATGGGGGAGAAGCAGAGGGAGATAGAAAGAATGGACAGATGACGGAGAGAGAGAGAAAGACAGAGAGAGATGCTATTTGGCCCTAAACAGAGAGTACACAGTGGCACTGTGACTGACCCAAACTTAAGGAAAGCTTTGACTATGTACAGACTCGTGAGACTAGTGAGACTAGCCTTGCTATTGAGAAAGGCCACCGTAGGCAGACCTGGCTCTCAAGAGAAGACAGGCTTTGTGCACACTGCCCAAAAAATGAGGTGGAAACTGAGCTGCACCTCCTAACCTCCTGCCCAATGTATGACCATATTAGAGAGACATATTTCCCTCAGATTACACAGATACACAAAGAATTCAAAAACAAACGCGATTTTGATAAACTCTCATATCTACTGGGTGAAATACCACAGTGTGCCATCACAGCAGCAAGATTTGTGACCTGTTGCCACAAGAAAAGGGAAACCAGTGAAGAACAAACACCATTGTAAATACAACCCATATTTATGTTTATTTATTTTCCCTTTTGTACATTAACCATTTGTACATCGTTACCACACTGTATATATACATAATATGACATTTGTAATGTCTTCATTGTTTTGAAACTTCTGAATGTGTAATGCTTACTGTTCATTTTTATTGTTTATTTCACTTTTGTATATTATCTACCTCACTTGCTTTGGCAATGTTAACACGTTTCCCATGCCAAAACAGCCCCTTGAATTGAATTGAATTGAGCGAGAGACAGAGAGAGAGAGAGACAGAGAGACAGAGCGAGAGACAGAGCGAGAGAGAGAGAGAGAGAGAGAGAGAGAGAGATGGCGAGAGCGAGAGAGAGAGACTGAGACAGAGCGAGAAACAGAGCGAGAGACCGAGAGAGAGAGAGAGAGAGAGAGAGAGAGAGAGAGAAAGAGAGAAAGAGAGACAGAGAGCAGTGGATAGAGCAGAGATAGAGAAGACCGGTGGTGTCGAAGGAAGGAAGAAAGCGAGGGAGGGAGGGAGGGAGGGAGAGAGGGAGGGAGGGAGGGAAGAGGAGAACGGAGAAAGAGAGTACGAAGGAGAGCGGGAGAGTGAAGATAAGAAAGACAGGAGAGAAAAGCCATTCGTTCTACTGCTTGAAGAGCTGAGGATAGGAAAGATACCACTCTGCCAGGCCTCTGGTATCTCCCTGTAGATCTCTAGTCTATATTGCTGGGCCCTGCCTGGATTCTCACTAAAGTCTAACCGGGAACTATAGAATCCATTCGACACATCAGCGAATGCCCATTACCCACAAGCCCATAGAAAATGACACGGTGACGTATTGAATTAGCAATAGTGTTCGGCAGCGGTGTTCTGCTATTGGAGATTGCAGACATTCTCCCTGGCATTTTCACTGCTTGCCCAACTTGATTGTTTGTGTAAACAGCATGACTGTATTCTACCATTCAGAATGCTGTGTTAGAAGTCCAAAATGTCACCGCTATTTCCTTTTAGTGCCTATGGGCCTTGGACTAAAGTAGTGCACTAAAGAGGGAATAGGGTTCTATTTGGGACGGAGACATTGCCTGGGCTCAACAGGTCAGAGCTGCTTCATAGCCCCGGGACTTCATGTGGCTATAAATATCTAATGAGCAACGCATTAGAAGTGAAGAAACATTACTTCTCATTCCCACCACCTCCTCCCTCAATCTGTCTCTCTCTCTATTTCCTCTCACTGTTTGTTGCCACATATGTTCCTTTTCTCATTTCTCGTCCTTTTTCTGAACGTCCCTAAATGTGACCGCATCTCTCCTCTCCTTCTCTTTCCTGCTCTCCCTCTTTACCTCACTCCTCTCTCTATCCATCTCTCCTCTCCCTCTCTTTCCTGCTCTCCCTCTTTACCTCACTCCTCTCTCTATCCATCTCTCCTCTCCCTCTCTTTCCTGCTCTCCCTCTTTACCTCACTCCTCTCTCTATCCGTCTTTCCCTCTCCTTCTCTCTTTCTTTCTATTCATTTCTCTCTCCTTTCCCTCTTAGTCTCTCATTCCTTTCCCATCCATCTCTCTAGCTCTCTCTCCATTTCTTCATCCCCCTGTTACGCTCTCTATCACACTATCCATCTTTTACACCTCTCTCTCTCCATCCATTTCTCCATCCCCCTCTCCCTCTCCCTCTACGCTACCTGTATGCCTCTCAACCCCTCCACCACCAATCCCATGTAGTCTCAATACATTTCTCAAATTGAACTGACAAGGAGCGATCCATCACGCCTGGGTCTCCCCGCCTGAGGCTTTCCAACGGAGCCGCAACGTGACTTTATTAACGCCTTAACAGCCAAACGCCTCTGCTGTCGCGGCAACCCAGGCGCCGCCGCAATCCAATCAGCCCGATAGCGTCCTGTGCTGCATCACCACATCTTAGCAACCATTCAAGGCAGGAAGGCTTTAGAGAGGAAAGTAGGGGGGAAAGAAATGGGAAAACTGACAGAGAGTGAGGTTGGTTGTTTGTTTTGAGGCGGTGGTGGAGGGGGAATTTCCCAGAATTCCCTGGGTAGAGATATATGGAGGGAACGGGATGGAAAGGAAAAGGGAAGAGATGGAGGAATGGCTCAGCTGTAAACCATTGATGTGGGAAGGAGAGGTGAGTTATATTGGTGAGGTATAGTTGAAGAGGTGTGGAGAGGTCTGGGTTAAAGGCACACAGATGACTCACAGAGAGACTAATGTTAAGGGTAATGATACTACATCGTCAGTCAGATACCTGCAGGAGGCGTGTGTGTGTACCTGCCTGCCTGCGTTCATGTGTGTGTGTGTGTGTGTGTGTGTACCTGCCTGCCTGCGTTCATGTGTGTGTGTGTGTGTGTGTGTGTACCTGCCTGCCTGAATTCATGTGTGTGTGTGTGTGTACCTGCCTGCGTTCATGTGTGTGTGCGCGTGCACGTGCGCGACGCGTGTGCGTGTGTGTGTGTAATGACTCATGCCTCAGTCAGAGAGGAGTAGTGAAGGCATCAAGGGACAGGAAGTGATCCAGCCAGCCAAGATGTAATGCTATTTTCTCTTCCTGCAGATTGCCCTATTGAATCCCATTCCCCAAATGGAAACACATCTCCTCTGATACAATGACTCAGAGTACAGGTGATTGAAGGTGTGTAAGAAAACACTTGATGCATCCTAAATAGCACCCTATTCCCTACATGGTGCACTTTAAAGGGAATACAGTGCCATTTGGGACACCGACACAGCTCATCAGAGAACTGGGAGGGAGATAATGGTGTTGGGAGGGGCAAGTGACTTTTCCTTGTTAAAGACAGGAAAAGAGGACGGAGAAGAGAAAGTTTTGACTAGCTTGTATATGTGGTTGTTTTATCTATCTTAGTTGAATGCACTGACTAAGTCTCTCTGGATAAGAGCGTCTGCTAAATTACCAAAATGTCAATGTACCTGTTAAAGACGCAGTCCGGGATCTTAAGCTCAACAAATTCGTAAAAAAATATAATTTGATTCGTAACATATCATACGAATTGCAAAACATTATTATTTGACAGTTCTTAGGAGGACGTAACATATCAAATTAAATGGATGACGTAGTACACATTTGGATGACGTAGTACACAATTGCATGACGTAGTACACAATTGCATGATGTAGTACACAATTGGATGACGTAGTACACATTTGCATGACGTAGTACACATTTGCATGACGTAGTACACAATTGCATGATGTAGTACACAATTGGATGACGTAGTACACATTTGCATGACGTAGTACACATTTGCATGACGTAGTACACAACTGCATGATGTAGTACACAATTGGATGACGTAGTACACATTTGCATGACGTAGTACACATTTGCATGACGTAGTACACAATTGAATGATGTAGTACACAATTGGATGACGTAGTACACATTTGGATGACGTAGTACACATTTGGATGACGTAGTACACATTTGGATGACGTAGTACACATTTGGATGACGTAGTACACATTTGGATGACGTAGTACACATTTGGATGACGTAGTACACATTTGCATGACGTAGTACACAGAAAGCGGGGACCCGTTTTGGACTGAGGCTTTCAAAACTACTGGCTGGAATAATACAAATGTTCTGGAGCGTTACTTTAAAAACTGACAAAGGGATGACCAATTTTGTTCTTTGAAAGATTGTCGTCTTTTGCGGTCTTTCGTATCGTGTACGACCTGCCTAACAGACATCGGGTTGTATGGTCGAGAGGAAAAGTCATATGTTAACTTCCCTGACTAGCGCACTCGTCCTGTCACACCAGACATGTCAATTATGTAACATGTTTCCTCAATCGATACGGCTTTCAACTTGCTTCCATTTCACGCAATGACATTCAGCAGAGTTTGAGCACACACTGTAAGTCACATTAAACAAATCAATACATCTTTTAAAAGGTCACAGCAGTTGCTGCTGTAACTCAACTTACGGTAGAGCGGCAGACAGTGCAGATCTGTGGCTAATTCAACTTTGCCGTCACAAGAGTGGGTGTGTGTGCGTGTTTGTGTGCGTGCTTGTGTGTGTGTGTGCAAAAGGTACACATGTAGGATCTTAATTTGATCAAACTGTTGTCGAAGGAAATACAAACTTGTAGTGTATTTGAGTTTAAAAAGACGTCTAAAGTTTGTAATTTCCACTTTAAAATGTCCGACTTGGGCCCTCCCGAGTGACACAGTGGTCTAAGGCACTGCATCCCCAACGGGCGGGTGCAGAAAAGGGGTGTTTGGCGGAACATGTTTTGGAGGACACGTCTCGACCTTCACCTCTCCCGAGCCCGTTGGGGAGTTGCAGCAATGACACAAGATCAAAATTGGATCGCAATTGGATATCACGAAAAAGGGGGTAAAGTATATAGGAAAAATAAATAAATCCTCAAACAAACTCACTTCAGCATCTGTTATCTGACTGAAAAGAAGCAGTGTCTCCTTCCCAAGATTCCCTGATGAACCTCCCCTGTGGTATGTTTCTAGGTGTGTACTGTACTGTCCTATGTAATCACCGTCATTTTCATATCCAATTAACACCTCAAACAAGGTCTAAGGCAGGAGGAAGTTGGCCAGGGAAACTTGGGAAGGAGGACACTGCTTCTTTACAGTCAGATAACGGATGCTGAAGAGAATTGGTTTGATGATTTTAAAAGGAGGGAGACGGAACTGGTTGTCGAGGAAAGTAGGCTACGTCTCACTGTGTGTAAGTGTGTGTTTGTGAGAAGCTTCTAAATAATAATGCAGCTGCTATGTGTGTGTGTGTGCACGCACGCTTGGGGGGGGGGGGGTTGTTAAGGTTAGGTTTTCGTGTTAAAACTAGGGTCAAGGTTAGGATTAGGGTAAGGGTTAGGTTTAGGGGTTAGGGAAAATAGGATTTTGAATGGAACTGAATTGTCTGTTCCCACAAGGTTAGTTATACAAGGTTGTGTGTGTGTGTGTGTGTGTGTGTGCGTGCGTGCGTGTGTGTAATTAATGTCCATTAATTATAAGTCAAACAATAATTCACAGTTCCTGTTGCTGCAGGATTATTTTCCTGCTGTGAGAAACGGTTCAATTTAAGATCAGATACTATTGGCAACTTCTCACTTTTTCTCTCCCTGCCTCCCCGTCCATCCCCTCCCCCACCCCCTCGCTCCACATCAGATGTTTGAGAAAATCAAACCTCCTAGGCTGAAGTAGCCCTGCACAGGCTATCATCAAACAAACTCACTTCAGCATCCGTTATCTGACTGAAAAGAAGCAGTGTCTCCTTCCCAAGTTTCCCTGATGAACCTTCCCTGTGGTAGGTTTCTAAGTGTGTACTGTACTATGTACTGTGTAATCACTCTCATTTCCATATCCAATTAACGCCTTAAACAAGGTTTAAGGCAGTTGGTAGTTGGCCAGGGAAACTGTTACATCTGCGCCTGCCACGCCCTCTACTGCTCATCTTGTGTCTCCCTAACCTGCCGCCACTCCCACAGTGCTCTCTCCCTTTTCCTCTTTGTGTGTGTGTGTGTGTGTGTGTGTGTGTGTGTGTGTGTGTGTGATTGTGTGGGCGGACACAGGTGTGCTGGAGGCGGAGCAGATCCCCACCAGCTGCAATCTGCTCCATAATCAAGACCTTTACAACTACTCAGCCTTGCCACTTCCACGCTGCCAGATTGTAATCTTTGCTCAGTCAGTCTCCATTTTTGTAGCTGTTACTTCCTGCTTAGATCCTGTTTTCGTGTTGTCTGTTTTCCTGTGCTTGACGCGGTTTTCCTCTTCTGCTCTGACTCTGGTCCGTTTCTCCAGTCCCACGTCTCGTCAGTCATGCTACACTGTCCTGGACCCCCCCCACTCCACTGCATCCTTGGATTCCTCTCAGGACCTGCTTACCCAGTCCCAACTCCCCTCGCCCCAGCCTCAGGACCTGCTTACCCAGTCCCAACTCCCCTCGCCCCAGCCTCAGGACCTGCTTACCCAGTCCCAACCCCAGCCTCCGCACCTGGTTTCCTGCAACCCGCCCGAGCTTCCCCTGACCTGCACTCCATCTTCCCTCTGTGTTTCAATAAATACCTTGGTTACCTCATCCCAGTCTCCTCATCTGAGTCTGCTCTTGGGTTCACCTGCTCCGCTCCGTGTGACAGAAACTTGGGAAGGAGGACACCGATTCCTTTCAGTCAGATAACGGATGCTGAAGAGAATTGGTTTGATGATTTCAAAAGGAGGGAGACGGAACTGGTTGTCGAGGAAAGTAGGTCTCACTGTGTGTAAGTGTGTGTTTGTGAGGCGCTTATAAATAATAATGTAGCTGGTGTGTGTGTGTGTGTGTGTGTGTGTGTGTGTGTGTGTGTGTGTGTGTGGAGCACGGGGAGAAGATGTAATACAATGTGTTTGCCTGAATCCTCGTGGCCCCGTGAAACTGATAAACAGCCCTGATTCTAGACTCATTATCTGAGAATTTTTCACGACTGAGTACTGCACAGTTAAGGATTACATGACTCAATGCTCACCAGGCTCACATTCTCCGTCTTTAACAGTGTGAGGAACAGCTGTGTGTGTGTGTGTGTTTGTTTTCTGTCACACATGATATCACACCAGATTGTAATCATGGAACTATTACACACCATACAAGCTATAAAAACAGACATTACTGCAGGGCAGGAGAGGGAAATAGTTTGGTGTCTGAGATCACAAAACATTGAGAAATTGGCAATTTTAGGCCCATTTAAGACCTACACATCTCCTGCAATTATTATTATTTGTTTAACCTTTATTTAACTAGGCATGTCAGTTAACCTCTACGGGATCGGTAGTCTTGATACAACATTTTGAACAGATATGCAATGGTTCATTGGATCATCCTAAAACGTTGCATATAAACTGCTGCCATCTGGTGTCCGAAATCTAAATAGCGTCTGAGCTGGAATAATACTCTATGACCTTTCTCTTGCATTTCAAAGATGATGGTACAAAAAAAACGAATTTTTGTTTCTTTGTATTATCTTTTACCAGATCTAATGTGTTATTTCTCTCACATTAATGTCACATTTCAACAAACTTCAAAGAGTTTCCTTTCAAATGGTATTAAGAATATGCATTTCCTTGCTTCAGGTCCGGAACTACAAGCAGTTAGATTTGGGTATGTCATTTTAGGTGAAAATTGTAAAAAAAATAATAAAAAGGGTCCAATCCTTTAAGAAAAAAATTCTTATTTACAATGACGGTCTACACCAGCCAAACCCAGACGATGCTGGGCCAATTGTGCACCACCCTATGGGACTCACAATCACAGCCACTTGTGATACAGCCTGGATTCGAACCAGGCTTGTATCACTGTAGTCTGTAGTGACACCTCAAGCACTGAGATGCAGTGCCCAAGACCTCTGCGCCACTCGGGAACCCACTGCAAGACCTTATGATCCGTATATTGTACATGATAGACAACATCTTGGTGTTATTAAACTCCATAGTGTGCTCTAACGTCTAGAATGTGTCTAGACTCTGAAATACAAATGTTCACAATCATTTATTCAACATCTAAATATTCATATGAATATCTCAAAACGACCCTTTTTCATTGTGTTCATTTTAAGACATATTGTTTGGAACAATAAACTCTACAAGTACATCCCATTTCCAGAGTTCTGATCAATGTTATGAGCACCACCAACGCAGTGAATGGATTCCAACTCCTGCTGCTAGTCATTTGCTGAATATCAATGTCTATGTACACAGTAAAATGGGTCATGTCATTAAAAGTACCAGAGAACCACCCTGGAAGTTTGATGTGTTTCAAGAGTGTTTTGTTCCAAACCACGTCTTAAAATAAGATAAATCAAAATGGGTAAATATTCATATTTATATTATTGAATAAATGAACGTGAATGTGTAAGTCAGAGTCTGGACATATTCCATCAGTTAGATCACATTATAAAGAGTATGATGACACCATGATGTTGTCTGTATCTGTCTAGGTGAGATGTCTAGGTCTAACAAGGGCCTAAAGTGGCTACTTTCATCATGATTTTCAAAAAATAAATGTATTGTGATACGAATGTAAAAAGCATGTTAAACATTCTTTCACCCAATGAAGTGTCTATGTGAGAATTCCCAGAACAATCTGAGATGCCAGAAATATTTCCCGCTGGGCTGGCGTGGAATGACCCTGCAGTGGACAGTTCTTAACTTCTGATAAAGACTTAGAACACTACACACAACACATATTTGTATTCATTTCTACTGCATTTAACACTTCTGTCTAAAGCGACTTACAGTAATGTGTGCATACATTAGATACAGTGGTGGCCACAGCCAGGAATCAAAACCATAATTCTGGCATTGCATGTCACACTCTTCCAACTGAGCCAACCAGGACATCACTGAGCCACTCCTAGATAAACATTCCTATGTTGTGTGTGTGTGTGTGTGTGTGTGTGTGTGTGTGTGTGCGCACTTTTGTGTGTGTGCGCTTTTGTGTGTGTGGTTGTGTGTGTGTCCGGTCCGGTGATTTTGACCTGCCAGCCTATCTCCCTGTGCGGTCAACCGCCCAGTAATCCTTCAGATTTAGTGCGGCCAGCCGAGCTCCAGTGTTTGTCGTGAACACACAGAAACACACAGCGAGAGATGATGTTAAACTACAGCACCTAAACCCATACAGTATCTAGGGCCCCTGGGTACCTTGTTTTGCAGAACTACACATTGGAATCTGACAGAGGGTCAAACTAATAACCCAAGCTTGCAAACTTGGTCTGTGTTCCAAATGGCACACTATTCCCTGTGTAGTCCACAAGTAGTGCACTATATAGGCCATAGGGTGGCATTTGGGACAAGAGGTTTCCCCCCTCTAGTTTGTCAGAAAAGTAGTGGACCCTTAACCCAGTGGGCCCTATACCCTATTACTTATACCCTACTACCTGCCTGTGTACGGCCAAGACCACTTTAATGTTTACAGTATTTTGAAAATGTTTCTTGATAGGATCTCATGTACGGCAAAGACCACATTTAACTTCACAAATTCCTTGTATAATTATTTGATGTTTTATGAATCTTAGAAATGATGTATAGTGCTTCTCTGGGTATTTTTTTGCTTAATTTCTTTCCTTATTGCCTGTCTGTGTTCGTTGGGGAGGTATCCTGTTGTTTTAGGTTCTCTACCTGGGGATGGTAGGTAGTTAATTACAGATGTAGGATCTTAATTTGATCACCCTGTTGCAGGAGAACTTGCGCTCAATGCAGGAAATGTAAAATGTGTACAGTAGTTGAGGTTTAAAAAGGCTTCTGAAGTTTGTAATTTCCACTTTGAAATTTCAGACATGATTTTCCCTTACGAAAAAAGTTATCAACCCCTACAAAAAAGTATATTAATTATAATCCACAAAATAATTCATATTTACTGTTGATGCATAATTATTTTCCTGCTGTGGCATACTGGCTCAAATTGAGATCCTACATCTGTGGTATGTGGTTTCAGAGCTGACAGGCAGGTATCCTGTTGTTTTAAACTATCTACCTGGGGATGGTAGTTAATTAGTATAATGTTTAAGACCTGATGGGAGTCAAGAAGGAGATAGGGTACAAGACAGATTAGTGACAGGCTCAATTAGAGAACACCCGATAGGATGTCAGGCCAGTCAGCCTAGCAGCATCCTGAAACCTGATTGACCAGGGGCGGACTGGGGCCAGAAATCAGCCCTGGCATTTTCTAGCACACCGGACCATTTATATACTAGCCACATAAGGATCTTTCTGGGCAAAAAATATATATTTTCGGATGACCCACTGGCCTAAAAATGATTGCCAACTGCACCAGTTAATAAAAGCCTGCCAGTCATCCAAGTCCACTACCTACACCATCTAAGACCACTACCTACACCATCTAAGTCCACTACCTACACCATCTAAGACCACTACCTACACCATCTAAGACCACTACCTACACCCTCTAAGTCCACTACCTACACCATCTGTCCACTACCTACACCATCTAAGTCCACTACCTACACCATCTAAGACCACTACCTACACCCTCTAAGTCCACTACCTACATCATCTAAGTCCACTACCTACACCATCTAAGTCCACTACCTACACCCTCTAAGTCCACTACCTACACCATCTGTCCACTACCTACACCATCTAAGTCCACTACCTACACCATCTAAGACCACTACCTACACCCTCTAAGTCCACTACCTACATCATCTAAGTCCACTACCTACACCATCTAAGTCCACTACCTACACCCTCTAAGTCCACTACCTACATCATCTAAGTCCACTACCTACACCATCTGTCTACTACCTACACCATCCAAGTCCACTACCTACACCATCTGTCCACTACCTACACCATCCAAGTCCACTACCTACACCATCTAAGTCCACTACCTACACCATCTAAGTCCACTACCTACACCCTCTAAGACCACTACCTACACCATCTGTCAACTACCTACACCATCCAAGTCCACTACCTACACCATCTAAGTCCACTACCTACATCATCTAAGTCCACTACCTACACCATCTAAGTCCACTACCTACACCCTCTAAGACCACTACCTACACCATCTGTCAACTACCTACACCATCCAAGTCCACTACCTACACCATCTAAGTCCACTACCTACATCATCTAAGTCCACTACCTACACCATCTAAGTCCACTACCTACACCCTCTAAGTCCACTACCTACATCATCTAAGTCCACTACCTACACCCTCTAAGACCACTACCTACACCATCTGTCCACTACCTACACCATCCAAGTCCACTACCGGACCATTTATATACTAGCCACATAAGGATCTTTCTGGGCAAAAAAAATATATTTTCGGATGACCCACTGGCCTAAAAATGATTGCCAACTGCACCAGTTAATAAAAGCCTGCCAGTCATCCAAGTCCACTACCTACACCATCTAAGTCCACTACCTACACCATCTAAGACCACTACCTACACCATCTAAGACCACTACCTACACCCTCTAAGTCCACTACCTACACCATCTATCCACTACCTACACCATCTAAGTCCACTACCTACAACAACACATCCTTCCGTCACATCCCTCAAACCCAACGGACCAACTCTGCCGGACCAGCAGAGCAGGTGTGTGTGTGGACCTAGTCCAGCCTGTCTTCTCCATTCTGGCCTCCTCCTAGGAGCTCATGTTGTGACTACAGATGCTCACAGCCCTCTTCACAACTCTCTCTCCCCTCTATTCGGTTTACTGGCAGATCACCTTCTGCTGACAAATCCTCCTCTCCTCTCCTCTCCTCTCCTCTCCTCTCCTCTCCTCTCCTCTCCTCTCCTCTCCTCTCCTCTCCTCTCTGCCACCACGCTGTCTGTCTGGCATCACCACTTCACTGTTGCTTGTTGTTCTGTGGGGGTCTCTGTCTCTGGACAGAAAGAGGAGGATGGAAACACATAAATTCAGTGTTTGCATCCAAAATGTCAGCCTATTCCCTGTATAGTGCACTACTTTTGACTGGCTGTGAAATGCAGTTCTGGAGGCAGACACTCTTTTCCTTTCAAACCCATGAAGGAGGGTGATAACGTTTAGATGTTGGGAGAAATACGAGAATATTGGGGTGCAATCCTCGCCTTATTTATGCCAACGAGCGCTAGCATTGTTCCTCACAACATCCCTCCCTGGTGAGGCTTCCCCCTACAGGCCAGATAACAACATTACAGGCTGCCTGTAAGCGTTTTACTGTACTGTGTGGCTGTGTGCTAATGAAGCCAACATGGGAAGCGGTGACTAGGAACAGCTTTACTCCAGCGTGGCTCCATGCCTGTACATAGGTTTATTTATATACCAAAAGGTCAGGGATCAGTCTAAAGAAGTGCAGGAGGGAGTGAGAGGAGAGAAAGGTAATTCTCGGCTATGGCATATTAACTCGAGAAGGTAAGACATTTGTGATTGAGGGAAGGACGAGAAGATACAGTCATACTTTGTCATGAGATAACGTTGAATAGGCAGCACATGGGGCTTAGTGTGTGTGTATGTGCATGTTTGTGTGTGTGTCAGAGAGGTGATGGAAGTGTGTGTGTGTACTGTACGTGTGTGTGTGTGTGTGTGTGTGTGTGTGTGTGTGTGTGTGTGTGTGTGTGTGTGTGTGTGTGTGTGTGTAAATCTCTCACGGTGACAGAATCAGAACACCAGCTTTATGATGTTGCTCAGTGAGCTCTGATCTCTCTCTCTCTCTCTCTCTCTCTACTTCTCTTTTCATCCCACCTATCACCATTTCTCCCTCTCCCCTTCCCTCTCTCTTCCCCTCCCTGTCTTCCTCTCTCCCTCCCTGTGTTTTGTGTGTTTTATCCGTGCCTGCGTCACAAATGTCCCCCTAATTCCTATATAGTCCACTACTTTTGACCAGGTCCCATAGGGAATAGGCTGTTATACAGGGGATAGGGTGCCATGTAGGATTTATTTCATGGTGCAGTCTCTGACCATTCACTAACCCTCACTGATAGAGCTGTGTGTGTGTGTGTGTGTGTGTGTGTGTGTGTGTGTGTGTGTGTGTGTGTTAGATTCACACCCCACATGTCCCTTTATGCACTCTCATCTATCAGAGTGCCTGATGAATTTCTACACACTGAGAAGGAGGAGAGAGAGAGTCTCTCTCTAAACATATCCAATCTCTGTGACAATCAGCCCTGCCAAACCACTAGCTCATCACGTTCTCCCTCCATTTCCAACCAGCATCACCAGCTTCACTCCTCAGAACACCTCTTTTCTCCCTAATCTGTCAGTTTCTTTTCTACAAGACGCATGCTAAGTGATCATTCAAAAGTCTGCTCACGTGTACACTGGTGACCGATGGACCCTGCCGCCTTATCGACCGGCACAGGATTTAGCTCTGTGTGTGTCAGAGAGAGAGAGAGAGAGAGAGAGAGAGAGAGAGAGAGAGAGAGAGAGAGTCTGTCTGTGTGGGTATGTTGTCTGTCTGTGTGTGTGTGTGTGTGTGTGTGTGTGTGTGTGTGTGTAAACCAGGGATTAGCTGACCTTATGTCAGTGTAATTGCCCCCTGCTGAAGGTGTGACGCTGATTGTGGGACAGTTATTCTCTCTTTATGTCCCTTTAGCAGAGAATCAATGTGGAGGCCCTTACCTTTCTCCTTCTCCACTACAATTGATGGGCTTTAATCAACGCCCTTTGTGTTCCGTTTTAGTAGTTTGTGTGTGTGCTTGCGTGCATGCATGTGTGTGCGCACTTGATTGTGTGCGATGTCAGAGATGCCAGAAGCATGATTCAGTCGATGTCACAATCCCCCTACCCACACACACACAGAACCACCCGTAGCTTTGCTCTAACAATCTCAAAATAGATAGTGTATAGTGTAACAGTAAATAGATGGTAGTATGGCAGCACCTCAGGGCTAGGTTAGCTGCAGACGTCTGCCTAGCGGGTCCCTCTCCCTCCTCTCCCAGATGTCTATGGGGATTCATTTTGAAATGGCAGTGGGGCTGTTTAGGTGCAAATCCCATATCAGGGTACCTGGGTTTCATAACTCAAACCTCCAGGGAGGCTTTCTACACACACACACACACACACACACACACACACAGACCGCCTAGCACCCATACCCCAAGGCCACCGCTAACGCAGCCATGCCAGCAAAAGCATTTACCTTTAAGTTATTTGCATAATTGATTTGCTTGATATAGACCTTGATGCGGGGCGAGTTACAACCTACCACCCTAACTCCATTGAAAGTGGATGGGAACTGAATATGTGTGTGTGTGTGTGTGTGTGTGTGTGTGTGTGTGTGTGTGTGTGTGCTAGTGTGTATGCATGTGATTGTGCTTGTGTGTGTGATGGGAACTCTGTGTCCTAGTCACACTGCTAGGGAGCCATCTCACTCAAGGGCATCCCAGTCACAATGGCTCTTATAGGTTTACAGCCGGCCCTGAGTTACGGCTACTGTGTACAGTACAGTGGTGGTGGTGCAGATAGGGCTGTCACAGCAGGGACACAGCACATCAACTACCATGTACAGGATGTCAGTAGTGTTAGCATATGTTAGCAACCGCATATTTCTGTTGAATGCATTCAGTTGTTCAACTGACTAGGTTTCCCCTTTCCCTTCCCTTCCCTTTCCCTGCATAGGGCCAATGGTTTCTTTTCTGGTCTTTCCCAAACCTTAACCCGTATCTAAACTTAACTGTTGACGTTTATCCCCCTCCTGGACAAACGTTGAATACTGAAGTCAAACCGGCAGATTTTTGTTGCACACACACTACAGACAACTGAAACACACAACGCAATGCGAACGCACACACACAAACAACACAAACACACACAACGCAAACACACACAAGGGTCTACCAAAAGTACTCATCATGCACCAGGTTCCCAACATCGCTTCCCTCCCTGCCCGGCGACCGTTGCCACGGCTACAGCAGAGATATGATCTATTTAATAATTACCCTCACGTTTGATCCACTCGTTAAAGGACAACACTAATGAAGGAATACAAGATGCGAGGGGCGACAGGGAGACGATGCAAATTACCCTTCACCCCTCTGGCCTCCAAACACGGACGGGGTGAGCAGGGCAGGTCGGGGTCCCAGACATTCTTTATCAGCGACATGATCTGACGAGGCGCCGCGTGGCTCCGTAATCAAATCAGCACCCTGCCGGTCAGAAAACGGGTCAGAATAACAACAAACTCATGAGATAGAAAGCCAAGAGAAAGTCGTTCTTTCAGACTCATAACAAGTCCTGTAGCAACAGCTCTGGAAGGATAATGCAATGCAGCACAGTTAAATATAGTGGACTGCATTTATTTACACACACACACACACACACACACACACACACACACACACACACACACACACACACACACACACACACACACACCACAGGTGGTTGGAGGCACATGATGAGGACAGGGTCCTGGTAATGACTGGAGGGGAATTAGTGGAATGGTATCAAACACATCTAACCAATGGTTTCCATGGTTTCCATGGTTTCCAGGTGTTTGATGCCATTCCATTTGCTCCTTTCCAGACATTATTATGAGCCTCACCAGCCTCCTGTGACCCACACACTTAATGAAAAGCTGAGTCTATATCTGTTGTCATACAGTATGTATTTATATCTATGTGTCTGGCAGTATTACTGTAATAATATGTGTTCAGTGTGTATATGGCTCTACTGCAGTAGCAGGTCTGGCTGTATTACTGTAATACTATGTGTTCAGTGTGTATATGGCTCTACTGCAGTAGCAGGTCTGGCTGTATTACTGTAATACTATGTGTTCAGGGTGTATATGGCTCTACTGCAGTAGCAGGTCTGGCTGTATTACTGCAATACTATGTGTTCAGTGTGTATATGGCTCTACTGCAGTAGCAGGTCTGGCTGTATTACTGTAATACTATGTGTTCAGTGTTTATATGGCTCTACTGCAGTAGCAGGTCTGGCTGTATTACTGTAATACTATGTGTTCAGGGTGTATATGGCTCTACTGCAGTAGCAGGTCTGGCTGTATTACTGTAATACTATGTGTTCAGGGTGTATATGGCTCTACTGCAGTAGCAGGTCTGGCTGTATTACTGTAATACTATGTGTTCAGGGTGTATATGGCTCTACTGCAGTAGCAGGTCTGGCTGTATTACTGTAATACTATGTGTTCAGGGTGTATATGGTCCTACTGCAATAGCAGGTCTGGCTGTATTACTGTAATACTATGTGTTCAGGGTGTATATGGTCCTACTGCAGTAGCAGGTCTGGCTGTATTACTGTAATACTATGTGTTCAGGGTGTATATGGTCCTACTGCAATAGCAGGCCTTGACCTGCTGTACTATTCTAAGTCAATCTAATGATGTCATCTTCACAGCTCTACCGTGGTTGAGGTCACCAGCACATACACACTCTCCTTCACCTCTCCTTTTCTCTAGCTGCCTCTGGCAAGTCACCAAATATCACTCACTACTTTCCCCACCTCTCTGTCTCTCACTCTGTTACGTTAGTCACACACACACAATCTTTATTATTTCAAGGTTGGAGACACCCATGGCCTGGCCTCAGGTAACCAGGTAGCATTAAAACACAGTACACCCCCCCCCCCCCCCCCCCCCCTACACACACACACACACACACACACACACACACACACACACACACACACACACACACACACACACACACACACAACTAAAGAAAAGGTGAATCAGTGTATACAAAATTCTATCCCTCCACCTCTCCATTTTTCCATCTCTCCATCCTTCCGTCCTTCCAACCTCCCATCCTTTCATCCCTCCCTTTTTCCATCATTCCATCCCTCCATCCATCCATCCCATCCCTCTACCCTCCACCCTTCCATCCCTCTATCCCTCCCTTTTTCCATCATTCCTTCCCTCCATCCCTCCTCTCCTTCCATCCCTCCATCTCCCTTCTTTCTCCTCCTGACTTGTGGGTTTAAATGGAGCAGCAGAACCTCGCCTGCCTCGACAGAACTCCCTCTTAGCACATGGTCTGTTCAGGTGAAAAATATATGTTTTTTCAACAGGCTTTAATCTGGGTCTTGTCTTGCCTCTCCTCTGAGTGTGGACCTGGTGGGAGGCTGGTGCTAACAATGTCCAACACCCAGTTGTCAAAATTGAACTTTCAATTAAAAGGACTCCCAGTAGTGAGGTCCAGGGAGGAGGACAGGGGGAGGGGAGGCCGCTAGGGTGAGCGAGGGGGCAGGGGGAGGGGTGGCCACTAGGGTTAGAGAGGGGGCAGGGGGAGGGGAGGCCACTAGGGTGAGAGAGGGGGCAAGGGGATGGGTGGCCACTAGGGTGAGAGAGGGGGCAGGGGGAGGGGAGGCCACTAGGGTGAGAGAGGGGGTAGGGGGAGGGGAGGCCACTAGGGTGAGAGAGGGGGCAGGGGGAGGAGAGGCCACTAGGGTGAGAGAGGGGGCAGGGGGAGGGGAGGCCACTAGGGTGAGAGAGGGGGTAGGGGGAGGGGAGGCCACTAGGGTGAGAGAGGGGGCAGGGGGAGGAGAGGCCACTAGGGTGAGAGAGGGGGCAGGGGGAGGGGAGGCCACTAGGGTGAGAGAGGGGGCAGGGGGAGGAGAGGCCACTAGGGTGAGAGAGGGGTTAGGGGGAGGGGTGGCCACTAGGGTGAGAGAGGGGGCAGGGGGAGGGGTGGCCACTAGGGTTAGAGAGGGGGCAGGGGGAGGAGAGGCCACTAGGGTGAGAGAGGGGGCAGGGGGAGGAGAGGCCACTAGGGTGAGAGAGGGGTTAGGGGGAGGGGAGGCCACTAGGGTGAGAGAGGGGGTAGGGGGAGGGGAGGCCACTAGGGTGAGAGAGGGGGCAGGGGGAGGGGTGGCCACTAGGGTGAGAGAGGGGGCAGGGGGAGGGGTGGCCACTAGGGTGAGAGAGGGGGTAGGGGGAGGAGAGGCCACTAGGGTGAGAGAGGGGGCAGGGGGAGGAGAGGCCACTAGGGTGAGAGAGGGGGCAGGGGGAGGAGAGGCCACTAGGGTGAGAGAGGGGGTAGGGGGAGGGGTGGCCACTAGGGTGAGAGAGGGGGTAGGGGGAGGGGAGGCCACTAGGGTTAGAGAGGGGGCAGGAGGAGGGGGGTCTGTTAGTAGTAGATATGCCTTGGGACAGTTAAATAATCACTTTCTATCACATTCATCTTACTGGCAGGCCCAGCATTGTGTCCGTGTGTATCTGTTTGTGTGTCACTATGACAGTAGCTTGTTGCTGTGCTGTTCTGGGAATGACACAATGTGTGTGGGTGTGTGTGTTTCCGCAAGTCGATGTGTGTGTGCACTCATGTGCATGAGTGATGAGCAATACCCAAATGCATCGGGGGTGCCAGAGTGTGAACTTGTGTGTGTGTTTCCATGCCAATGCGTGTTTGTGTCCATGCCAATGTGTGTGTGTATGTGTTTCCATGCCAATGCGTGTTTGTGTCCATGCCAATGTGTGTGTGTATGTGTGTGTGTTTCCATGCCCATGTGTGTGTGTGTATCCATGCCTGTGTGTGTGTGTGTGTGTGTGTGTTTCCATGCCCGTGTGTGTGTGTGTGTGTGTGTGTGTGTGTGTGTGTGTGTGTGTGTGTGTGTGTGTGTGTGTGTGTGTGTGTGTGTGTGTGTGTGTGTGTGTGTGTTTTTCCATGCCAGTGTGTGTGGGCCTAAAAGGACACCAGATGCCCATATGAATATGTTACATATGAATATGTTCCTATGAAGGAGGAGACAGACAGATGACATTGACAGCTACTGATCAGGCCTGGTCCTCCATCCCCCTTTCCTGGCAGAGCCGCCCAGCAACAATAAAACAACCCCGTTTTCATCCTTCCCGACAGTGCCCTGTTTTGCGAGGCAATATCTTTTGACAGTAAAAGCGGCAGGTGTGTCCCAAATGCCACCCTATTCCCTACAGGCACACGACTTTTGACCAGAACCTATGGGCCCTGGTCAAAAGTAGTGCACTATATATTGAATAGGGACGCAGACCCGATCTACATACAAAGTTACATCTGGAGCACGATTTAACCAGAAATCAAGAAAAGGAGGAGGAATGAGGGAAAACGGCGTATTAAATAAGTCTCAAATGATGCAACTTCAAGGTCTTTCCATTGAGGGCAGGTGAATGTTAATGCTGGTTGGGCTCGCTAGAAAGACGATCAGTGAGGAACAATGGCCTCTAAGCAGGCCTTGATGAAGACATAATTGTATTAGTTAATATCGTGACCCCCGTCCCCTGAGTTGATCTGTACTACCCATTCATCCTCTTCTCCCCCAACTCACCATCCCTACCCTACCCACATGCAGAGGCCTTTGAAGCCCCAATGGCTTATCCCTGTCCAGGGGTCATTACAATACAATAGCTCATGGATATTAAAACTAACCATGCATGGAATAAATACAAAAACAAGCTCCTCAAGGACAAACTAGAGACACTACTTGCTGACTGCTACAAAGAGGGGAACGTTCATTTTCCACCAAGACCATCCCCTGGCATGGCACGGTGCTATAAAAGCACACTACCCCTATGTCAAGAGAGAGGGTATTGGCCCAGGGTGGAAACTCAGAATACTAGACATTGAGGAAATTGAAACAACCTCTGTCAACGTGTACTAGTCTGGGACAGTAATGGTGCAGGGCTTCCTCATGCAGTTCCAGCAGGACATTTTCCAGATCAAAGAGAGAGCACAGCAGGAAAATCTCTCTCTCTGTGATGTCTCCCCCATCCTGAGTGAGGAGTGA
Organism: Oncorhynchus mykiss; assembly: GCF_057628025.1. NCBI lineage: Eukaryota > Metazoa > Chordata > Actinopteri > Salmoniformes > Salmonidae > Oncorhynchus > Oncorhynchus mykiss. The sequence goes on from NC_143031.1 coordinate 73,456,863, forward strand.
GTCCGATCACACCGCTTCAAAATGTCCTGCAGACAACTATAGTCACCCCCCCCCCCCAGCACTGAACAAACCTAGGTCCCACAATTGCACAGCTCCTCCATCATTTAGAGGGAAAAATTCACAGAGCTGGAGAGACATGGTGGAGCTCAGAGAACTAATCCACACAATCCAGACAGAACAAACCCACAAAACAGACCAGAACAACAACACCCCCCTAACAAGACCCGGAGGGCAGAAGGTGGAGATGGACGGCTGTCTGAGAGAGCTGGCTGTACTACGGACTGAGGTGAGAGAACTTAAAGAGGCACACATAGCACTGAAGGACGAGGTCAGAAAGCTGAGGTGTGACAGGGAGCAGAATACCCCCCAGACAAGCCAGTAGAACAGCTCAGCTCAGACCAAGACCAGAACCTCAACACCACAATGGGTGGAAATCTGTCCTTTGGTCTGATTAGTCCAAATTTGAGATTTTTGGTTCCAACTGCTGTGTCTTTGTGAGACGCGGAGTAGGTGAACGGATGTTCTCTGCATGTGTGGTTCCCACCGTGAAGCATGGAGGAGGAGGTGTGATGGTGTGGCGGTGCTTTGCTGGTGACACTGTCAGTGATTTATTTAGAATTCAAAGCACAATTAACCAGCATGGCTACCACAGCATACTGCAGTGAGCACTTAGTGGGACTATCATGTGTTGTTCAACAGGACAATGACCCAACACACCTTCAGGCTGTGTAAGGGCCATTTGACCAAGAAGGAGAGTGATGGAGTGCTGCATCAGATGACCTGGTCTCCACAGTCAACCGACCTCAACCCAATTGAGATAATTTGGGATGAGTCGGACCGCAGAGTGAAGGAAAAGCAGCCAACAAGTGCTCAGCATATGTGGGAACTCCTTCAAGACTGTTGGAAAAGCATTCCAGGTGAAGCTGGTTGAGAGAATGCCAAGAGTGTGCAAAGCTGTCAACAAAGCAAAGCTGTCACCTGCCTTAGCCCTATCCTGCAACCTAAGAGGTATGTATCAGATGCTCAGATGCTCAATATACTCTGCTCACACCTAATGTGATGATCGGGCCCAAACCACACAAAAACAACACTAAACCCTATGGAACATAAAGCTTTTACAATCTCATCCTGGAATATACAAGGTATGAGGTCATCTGCCTTTGGCCTAAAGAGCAGGAACGCAGACTTCATCCAAGAAATCAGACATTGTCAACGTACAAGAAACATGGTGTAGAGGAGATGGACCCACTGGTTGCCCTCTAGGTTACAGAGAGCTGGTAGTCCCACTCCCTGAAACAGGGAAGAGACTCAGGGGGTATGCTAATTTGGTATAGAGCAGACCTAACCCTCTCTTTGAAAATAGCCAAAACATCAAATCTAAAAATGTCAAGCAGACAACCTAAGAAAATTAACAATGACAAATGGTTTGATGAAGAATGCAAAAACCTAGGAAAGAAATTGAGAAACCCATCCAACCAAAAACATAGTTCCAGAAGACCTGAGCCTACACCTTCACTAAGGGGAATCACTACCACAATACAGAAATACACTACGGAAAAAGAAGGAACAGCAGCTCAATGTAATTGAAGAATCCATATAATCTAACTACTTCTGGGAAAACTGGAAAACTCTAAACAAACAACACAAAGAATTATCTATCCAAAATGGAGATGTATGGATAAACCAGAGAGAGAGGAAGAAAGCAAGAGAGAGAAAGAGAGAGAGAAAGAGAGAGAGAGAGAAAGAGAAAGAGAAAGAGAGAGAGAGAGAGAAAGAGAAAGAGAGAAACAGAGAGAGAAAGAGAGAGAGAGAGAAAGAGAGAAAGAGAGAGAGAGATAGAAAAAAGAGAGGTAGAAAGCAGGAGAGACTAAGATTGATTAGGCTGAGCTATTGATCTTGTCTGAGTTCACGCGTTTCGAACTGCATTGTTGGACGTCTCACATCCCCAGCTGTACACTTAAATCAATGTCTTATAGTACACATACACACACACACACACACACACACACACACCTTATCCAAGTGTGACACTAGTTACCCTAACAGTTCAATAAGGATGCATAAGTCAAATGAAAACTTGAATGATTGCATCTCATTCATTGCCCTTCTTCAACAACTAAAACGAAACAAACCCTGGATAAATATAATGGCGGTTTGACAATACAACATATGACGATCAATGGCCATCCGTCACGATCATAGAAAGAGGCTCGTTCCAAATCCTTAGGCTGCGTCATTCTACTAAGAGGTCTTAACAGTGATAAACCTTTTGAATGGCCGCCCAATATGCTTCCTGTGGTTAACTGGATATTATGTAAATAAGTGGCGGAATTGTCCATTCTAAAACCTTTGGAATTCATACTCATTAACGCATCAGGCAGTCCTTCAACACCATAGGCACAGGAGAAGGGAGGAAAATGTGACTGAAAGTGACAGTGTGTGTGTGTCTGTTGCCTCTACATTTCCTGAAGGAGGGGAGGAGGAAGCCATTTGAATAGAATTACGCTATATAGAAAGCAGCAGCTGGCAAGACAGACAGACAAACGGTTGTAACACTGAAAGAGCCACCTAACCCCTAACCAGCTCCATGTGCTGCAGACAGACAGACAGACAGACAAAACCCCAGACTATACAGTAGTACAGAGGGTTAGTGGGAGAGACAGGAATTCAATCCATTTCTCTATCTCGCTCTAGCCTCTGAAATACACACAGGGAGGCAGAGAATTGACTGAGTAGCTGAAAAGGATCCTGGCAGATGTCCATCCCTTTAAAAGGGGTGAGAGAGAGAGAGTGAGAGTGTGAGAGAGTGAGAGAGTGAGAGAGTGAGAGAGTGAGAGAGTGAGAGAGTGAGAGAGTGAGAGAGCGAGAGAGCGAGAGAGCGAGAGAGAGAGAGAGAAAAAGAGACCCCTCAGCCTCATGCCTGCTAGCCCGGCAAGGGAAGACAAGCCAACAGAGCCCACACACACTTCTTGACCTGCAGGCCACACACACACTACATGGTCACTGAGTGTATCAACTCCCACTGAAGCCAATGCACGATACCTGTCTCAGTCTCAACCTCTTCAATGATACACTTTGTATCCTGTTGATACCAGCTGTACTGTGGGGCTGGACCTTAAGTACTGCACATCCAAAGGCCTGGATCTGTGAATGTGTCTTGGCAACAACATCCTTTTCATCAGCTTGTATGAGTGCGAGTGTGTGTGCTTGCATGTGTTGGTTGGAGAGTGAACACGTGTGATTGCATATGAGTGTGTGTGTGTTTGTGTCCTCAATGTGTGGGCATTACACGGAAACGCAGACACACACTCACACTTGGATGTGAGGGCTACATGCCTGGAGGGTGGCTGTGTTAATGGCTCACCTGGCATCACTGCCACCTCCTGCCAGAGGCTGTGAGCCTGGCACGGGCACAGTGGGCACAGAGAGGGGAGCCGCCTCGCTCCAGCTGCTGCCCAGGTGACAGAGGCTGCCTGGGGGAAGGAAGGGAGGGGGGGGAACAAGGAGAGGATGGAGGGATGGATTGAAGAGAAAAAGAGGGATCGAGGGGAGGTTGAAGAGAAATAGAGGGATGGAGGGGAGGATTGGGGGCGCTTATTAGGGAGGAGTGGAGTGAGGGATGGAAGGCAAGAGGGGAAGATGGGTACAGTGACTACAGAAGAGTGGAGGACGGAGGGATGAAAGGGTGAAGAGAAGGAAGGGAGGATAAGGACAGTGACTAGGGAAGCGTGTAGGATAGAGGGATGGAATGAACAGTGGAGGAGAGGATAGGGAGTAGCAGGTATTACCTCTCTCTCCCTCCCCAGGGAGGCAGCATTATGTCCATGAATACTAAGAACCCAGGATGAGAGGACATGGTGGGGTACAGGGGACTGGTGGGTGTCCTGCCTGCTGGATGAGAGGACATGGTGGGGTACAGGGGACTGGTGGGTGTCCTGTCTGCTGGATGAGCGGACATGGTGGGGTACAGGGGACTGGTGGGTGTCCTGTCTGCTGGAAGAGAGGACATGGTGGGGTACAGGGGACTGATGGGTGTCCTGTCTGCTGGATTAGAGGACATGGTGGGGTACAGGGGACTGGTGGGTGTCCTGTCTGCTGGATTAGAGGACATGGTGGGGTACAGGGGACTGGTGGGTGTCCTGCCTGCTGGATGAGAGGACATGGTGAAGTACAGGGGACTGGTAGGTGTCCTGCTGGCTGGATTAGAGGACATGGTGGGGTACAGGGTTGCTGGATGAGAGGACATGGTGGGGTTCAGGGGACTGGTGGGTGTCCTGCCTGCTGAATATGCTGGCTCAAGGATGACAACATATGAGAGCAGTGTCACATGCTAACACATGGACTGGAACACCCAGGCATGTACCACTAGCTAGTCAGCGGTGGTGCGTGCTAATAGTGTTTCAGTCGGTGACGTCACTCGCTCTGAGACCTAGAAGTAGTTGTTCCCCTTGCTCTGCAAGGGCCGCGGCTTTTGTGGCGCGATGGGTAACGATGCTTCGTGAGTGACTGTGGTTGATGTGTGCAGAGGGTCTCTGGTTCGAGCCCAGGTTGGGGTGAGGAGAGGGACAGAAGCTATACGGATACACTCACACATACACATGCATGCACATACTGGCAGCATACACACGTTTGCTCACTCGCACAAAAATACACACACACACACACACACATTACTATCATGACATTTTATTATCTGGTAATTACATATGGACACCTTCATCTCTGTGCAAAAGTCCCAATTAGTAGCCTACAGTGTTAATAATGTATAAATAGCATAGCTATCTATCTGTATTTTAAACTGGCACTAGTAATCGATTGTAAGAGTGCGTTCTATTTTCTGTGCTCTTGTAAACCCAACCGCCTGCTGTAAAACAGACCACAGCCGTATAAAGCTCTGTTCACTGGTGATACATTCAAACGCAGCATCTGTCCTTGTAGCACACTGAGCCAGCGTCTCTCTCTCTCTTCCACATCCTCCCTCTCCCCCTCGCTCTCATAGTCTCTCAGTCTTCCTCATCCTAACTGTCTTTTCTCCCCCTTTCTCTCATCTTTCACCCCCCCCCCCGCTCTCTCTCTATCTCACATCCTTATATCTCTCCCCTCTACCCCTGCTCCACCCCCCCCCCCCCCCCCCCTCCCTCTCCATCCCTTTCTCACCTAGCCACCATCGCACAGCACTTGGCCGTCAGCCACGGCCGGCTATACACCCAACATCTGGGTCTGGCTGTTCTGAGCGGCTGCCAGAAGAGCCCTAGGTTTAAAGAGATGCAAACCGCCAGCTGAGTCTGCCTGGTCTCTGCGCTTCAGATCTGTTTGAATGTCAAACTCGCTCGGGTGCCAAACTCGCCTCGCTGTCCATTGCATATTATGTACCACGGAATAAAACGTTCCAATGTATACATCAATACGTAATAGCCAGGAAGAAGGCCATATATGGAGATGTATTATGTGACATACTGTACAATGGGACATTGTTTGTGGCTGGTCAACAGGTTGTTTGTTTTGTCGAAGGCACAAGTGGTCTTTGCATTTGAAATAGTGGTAGGTAGGCTGGCAACAGGCGTGTTGCCCGGCTGCTGCATATTATATATACAGTGGGGCAAAGGGTGGCTACTACTAATCTGAAATATAAAATATATCTTTATTTGTTTAACACTTTTTTAGTTACCACATGACTCCATATGTGTTATTGCATGGTTTTGAAAATAGTACAAATAAAGAAAAGCCCTTGAATAAGTTGCTGTTCTAAAACGTTTGACCAGTACTGTAAATATGTATATATTTACATGTATACGTTTTATGGATACAGTATACGTAGATATTTTATGTGTAGATTGTCTGTGTGTCAGAGAAACCATGTCATTGAGATACATTATGGGTGGAAGGTCTACAAGATTTAGAGTATTCAGAGGAAGCTGAACAGATGATACCAACATCATATAATATACTAACAGTATGGCCTTACATTAGGAGGTGAGTGGTTGTTTTCTAGTTTGGACATCTAAGACCCTAGTACACTAAACGGGCACTAAGCTACGACATGATCTTCACTAATAGTCAAGATCAGATCGAAGTATTGTTAAGGTAAACACCGACTGCCAGACAACAGTTTAACCGCCTGTCGCCGCCCCTTTTAAACGTCCAATCAAATATTCATTGTGTGATGTTTGCACACGGCCCCTGCTCCCCTGGCCCACGCCGTCCACGACGCTCGCCTACCGGAGCATGTTCATTGTGTGATGTTTGCACACGGCCCCTGCTCCCCTGGCCCACGCCGTCCACGACGCTCGCCTACCGGAGCATGTTCATTGTGTGATGTTTGCACACGGCCCCTGCTCCCCTGGCCCACGCCGTCCACGACGCTCGCCTACCGGAGCATGTTCTTGTCACGTTTTGAGGAAGTGGTGGCGGCTGGCAACGAAGCCCCATAACAGTTAAAGCCTGGATACAGTGATTAAAGCGAGGCTGCATCTGACGCTAGTAAAGACGCCATGTACGTCGCCGATGTATGGGCTGGGTAGAGGATGTTCAGTATGGGCTGGGTAGGGGATGTTCAGTATGGGCTGGGTAGAGGATGTTCAGTATGGGCTGGGTAGGGGATGTTCAGTATGGGCTGGGTAGAGGATGTTCAGTATGGGCTGGGTAGAGGATGTTCAGTATGGGCTGGGTAGAGGATGTTCAGTATGGGCTGGGTAGGGGATGTTCAGTATGGGCTTCAGTATGGGATGGGTAGAGGATGTTTATTATGGGCTGGGTAGAGGATGTTCAGTATGGGCTGGGTAGGGGATGTTCAGTATGGGCTGGGTAGGGGATGTTCAGTATGGGCTGGGTAGGGGATGTTCAGTATGGGCTGGGTAGGGGATGTTCAGTATGGGCTGGGTAGGGGATGTTCAGTATGGGCTGGGTAGGGGATGTTCAGTATGGGCTGGGTAGGGGATGTTCAGTATGGGCTGGGTAGGGGATGTTCAGTATGGGCTGGGTAGGGGATGTTCAGTATGGGCTGGGTAGAGGATGTTCAGTATGGGCTGGGTAGGGGATGTTCAGTATGGGCTGGGTAGGGGATGTTCAGTATGGGCTGGGTAGAGGATGTTCAGTATGGGCTGGGTAGAGGATGTTCAGTATGGGCTGGGTAGAGGATGTTCAGTATGGAATGGGTAGGGGATGTTCAGTATGGGCTGGGTAGGGGATGTTCAGTATGGGCTGGGTAGGGGATGTTCAGTATGGGATGTTCAGTATGGGCTGGGTAGGGGATGTTCAGTATGGGCTGGGTAGGGGATGTTCAGTATGGGCTTCAGTATGGGCTGGGTAGGGGATGTTCAGTATGGGCTTCAGTATGGGCTGGGTAGGGGATGTTCAGTATGGGCTTCAGTATGGGCTGGGTTATCGGATGTGTAATATGGGCTTCAGTATGTGCTGGGTAGGGGATGTTCAGTATGGGCTTCAGTATGGGCTGGGTAGAGGATGTTCAGTATGGGCTGGGTAGGGGATGTTCAGTATGGGCTGGGTAGGGGATGTTCAGTATGGGCTGGGTAGAGGATGTTCAGTATGGGCTGGGTAGGGGATGTTCAGTATGGGCTGGGTAGGGGATGTTCAGTATGGGCTGGGTAGGGGATGTTCAGTATGGGCTGGGTAGGGGATGTTCAGTATGGGCTGGGTAGAGGATGTTCAGTATGGGCTGGGTAGGGGATGTTCAGTATGGGCTGGGTAGGGGATGTTTATTATGGGCTTCAGTATGGGCTGGGTAGGGGATGTTCAGTATGGGCTGGGTAGGGGATGTTCAATATGGGCTGGGTAGAGGATGTTTAATATGGGCTTCAGTATGTGCTGGGTAGGGGATGTTCAGTATGGGCTTCAGTATGGGCTGGGTAGAGGATGTTCAGTATGGGCTGGGTAGGGGATGTTCAGTATGGGCTGGGTAGGGGATGTTCAGTATGGGCTGGGTAGAGGATGTTCAGTATGGGCTGGGTAGGGGATGTTCAGTATGGGCTGGGTAGGGGATGTTCAGTATGGGCTGGGTAGGGGATGTTCAGTATGGGCTGGGTAGAGGATGTTCAGTATGGGCTGGGTAGAGGATGTTCAGTATGGGCTGGGTAGAGGATGTTCAGTATGGGCTGGGTAGGGGATGTTCAGTATGGGCTTCAGTATGGGATGGGTAGAGGATGTTTATTATGGGCTGGGTAGAGGATGTTCAGTATGGGCTGGGTAGGGGATGTTCAGTATGGGCTGGGTAGAGGATGTTCAGTATGGGCTGGGTAGGGGATGTTCAGTATGGGCTGGGTAGAGGATGTTCAGTATGGGCTGGGTAGAGGATGTTCAGTATGGGCTGGGTAGAGGATGTTCAGTATGGGCTGGGTAGGGGATGTTCAGTATGGGCTTCAGTATGGGATGGGTAGAGGATGTTTATTATGGGCTGGGTAGAGGATGTTCAGTATGGGCTGGGTAGGGGATGTTCAGTATGGGCTGGGTAGGGGATGTTCAGTATGGGCTGGGTAGGGGATGTTCAGTATGGGCTGGGTAGGGGATGTTCAGTATGGGCTGGGTAGGGGATGTTCAGTATGGGCTGGGTAGGGGATGTTCAGTATGGGCTGGGTAGGGGATGTTCAGTATGGGCTGGGTAGGGGATGTTCAGTATGGGCTGGGTAGGGGATGTTCAGTATGGGCTGGGTAGAGGATGTTCAGTATGGGCTGGGTAGGGGATGTTCAGTATGGGCTGGGTAGGGGATGTTCAGTATGGGCTGGGTAGAGGATGTTCAGTATGGGCTGGGTAGAGGATGTTCAGTATGGGCTGGGTAGAGGATGTTCAGTATGGAATGGGTAGGGGATGTTCAGTATGGGCTGGGTAGGGGATGTTCAGTATGGGCTGGGTAGGGGATGTTCAGTATGGGATGTTCAGTATGGGCTGGGTAGGGGATGTTCAGTATGGGCTGGGTAGGGGATGTTCAGTATGGGCTTCAGTATGGGCTGGGTAGGGGATGTTCAGTATGGGCTTCAGTATGGGCTGGGTAGGGGATGTTCAGTATGGGCTTCAGTATGGGCTGGGTTATCGGATGTGTAATATGGGCTTCAGTATGTGCTGGGTAGGGGATGTTCAGTATGGGCTTCAGTATGGGCTGGGTAGAGGATGTTCAGTATGGGCTGGGTAGGGGATGTTCAGTATGGGCTGGGTAGGGGATGTTCAGTATGGGCTGGGTAGAGGATGTTCAGTATGGGCTGGGTAGGGGATGTTCAGTATGGGCTGGGTAGGGGATGTTCAGTATGGGCTGGGTAGGGGATGTTCAGTATGGGCTGGGTAGGGGATGTTCAGTATGGGCTGGGTAGAGGATGTTCAGTATGGGCTGGGTAGGGGATGTTCAGTATGGGCTGGGTAGGGGATGTTTATTATGGGCTTCAGTATGGGCTGGGTAGGGGATGTTCAGTATGGGCTGGGTAGGGGATGTTCAATATGGGCTGGGTAGAGGATGTTTAATATGGGCTTCAGTATGTGCTGGGTAGGGGATGTTCAGTATGGGCTTCAGTATGGGCTGGGTAGAGGATGTTCAGTATGGGCTGGGTAGGGGATGTTCAGTATGGGCTGGGTAGGGGATGTTCAGTATGGGCTGGGTAGAGGATGTTCAGTATGGGCTGGGTAGGGGATGTTCAGTATGGGCTGGGTAGGGGATGTTCAGTATGGGCTGGGTAGGGGATGTTCAGTATGGGCTGGGTAGGGGATGTTCAGTATGGGCTGGGTAGAGGATGTTCAGTATGGAATGGGTAGGGGATGTTCAGTATGGGCTGGGTAGGGGATGTTCAGTATGGGCTGGGTAGGGGATGTTCAGTATGGGCTTCAGTATGGGCTGGGTAGGGGATGTTCAGTATGGGCTGGGTAGGGGATGTTCAGTATGGGCTGGGTAGGGGATGTTCAGTATGGGCTGGGTAGGGGATGTTCAGTATGGGCTGGGTAGGGGATGTTCAGTATGGGCTGGGTAGGGGATGTTCAGTATGGGCTGGGTAGGGGATGTTCAGTATGGGCTTCAGTATGGGCTGGGTAGGGGATGTTCAGTATGGGCTTCAGTATGGGCTGGGTAGGGGATGTTCAGTATGGGCTTCAGTATGGGCTGGGTAGAGGATGTTTAATATGGGCTTCAGTATGGGCTTCAGTATGGGCTGGGTAGGGGATGTTCAGTATGGGCTTCAGTATGTGCTGGGTAGGGGATGTTCAGTATGGGCTTCAGTATGGGCTGGGTAGGGGATGTTCAGTATGGGCTTCAGTATGGGCTGGGTAGAGGATGTTTAATATGGGCTTCAGTATGTGCTGGGTAGGGGATGTTCAGTATGGGCTTCAGTATGGGCTGGGTAGAGGATGTTCAGTATGGGCTGGGTAGGGGATGTTCAGTATGGGCTGGGTAGGGGATGTTCAGTATGGGCTGGGTAGGGGATGTTCAGTATGGGCTTCAGTATGGGCTGGGTAGGGGATGTTCAGTATGGGCTTCAGTATGGGCTGGGTAGGGGATGTTCAGTATGGGCTGGGTAGGGGATGTTCAGTATGGGCTGGGTAGGGGATGTTCAGTATGGGCTTCAGTATGGGCTGGGTAGGGGATGTTCAGTATGGGCTGGGTAGGGGATGTTCAGTATGGGCTTCAGTATGGGCTGGGTAGGGGATGTTCAGTATGGGCTTCAGTATGGGCTGGGTAGGGGATGTTTATTATGCAGAAGCCTAGGTGTGTTCACTCTGTAAGGATGAGACCAAACTGTGCAGCCAATGGTTGAACTGATACAATGAGAATGATATATACATAGGAAATTAATCCCTGGGGCATGAAGGAGAAGAACCAAACTGACATCAACTGATTAAAGGCCCAGTGCAGTCGAAAATGTGATTTTTCTGTGTTTTATATATACTTCCACACTATGAGGTTGGAACTATTCTGTGAAATTCTGAAAATTATTATTAAATATTAACTCATTTTAGTTTGAGAGCTGTTTGAAAAAAACTGTCTGAAATTTCAGCCTGTGTTGGTTGGATGGAGTTTTGGTGTGCCAGGTGACATAATTGGGCAGTAAATTGGTTAATAGACCTATAAGAAAGACAATTTTTTTCCTCAATTTTACTTAAAAACAATCACAGTACGGTACTTAATCGTTACTCAGAAACTATTTGATATTTGGATAAAAAACGCTGCATTTGACCTTTAACTTATAGTAAATGAAAATACCATCTTCCACTCCCAAAAACTAAGATTGTAGGCCTATGAACAATCACATCAAACAGTTAGGCATTAAAACAGTCCATTGAACACTTTGCCAGTAGTCTGTCTATATCAACTTTACAGTACTGTGACTTTGAGAAATTGCTACACTAATGCCAACCGTCATGGGTAACAACAAAATAGCCGCCGTAGATCCTGAGGCAGAAGGGCGGAAGAAATAAAGTTGGCTCCGCTATCATAATCTAGCATGTGGAGCTAACTCACATTTTAATGTAAACTTAAAATCTGGCCGTCCCAAGGGTACCTACAAAAGCTCATTTGCATGATTAATTACCTACAATAGAGACATGGTGCTGTAAGTGCGTTTACTGCCTCTAGTCCCCCACACAGTAGATAGATACACCATCTGATCGCATAGTGCAGGTTGTGTATGAGCATGGTACTTACAGAGTGCTTTGCTTCTTCACTCTACTGCAGTTAGGTTGGAAACTAGGGGAAACCCTCATACAACGGAGTTAGCAGATGAAACATCATAGCATTCTTATGCATGTAGCCTAGAAATCCACTTCTGAAACTTTGAGCGAATGAAATGAAACGTCTCTTTTGAAAGCTGAGGCTCCCTGGCGAATCGCGTCTCAGAGGACATGTCTGCTGCCCCCCACCTTCCCCAAACCTTTGCTTCTCATCATCTTCAGGAGGCCCAGTTGGAGTAAACGTCTGAGAAAAGAGGCAAAACGGTCTCCGTTTCCCGCTGTCTTGTCTCACAAGCAGATTGCTAGCATATGGACTGGTTCATTACGACTAATACAGTATAATAGAACGCAGCTCACGAGGCTCGCACACAATGCGTCGAAGGTAATTATAAAGCAATCATTTCTAACAAGCCACCAAATCAGCTGGCGAGGCTCCCGGCAGTGCACCAAGTCTTCCCCCCCAGTGAGAACAACAGAACCGGGGAGGGAAAAATATTGTTATCAAACGCCGGCACACTGATCTTCCCTGCCTCCCTTCCCTGTCTTTAAAACCAGCCTTCTGAAACTGCCTGAGGATTTCTGACATTTTAAAAACTTTATTACAACACTAGAAGAAAGAAAAGCATGAAACTTTCATGCTCTTATTTTGGTTCTCGTTATGTTTCATTTGTGTCACAGGTTTGAAGTTGGCCTGTGAAGTTCTACCCTACAACAAGTTGTTCCTTAAAAAAAAGTGTAACTAGACAGATTTCAGTCCCCACCTAACCATTCCCTCAGCCTGTGCCATAAAGTCCAGACCTCCAGGCAGATGCTGTAGTGTACTCACATAAAGGGACGCTAGACAAATACAGGTAACGGCCATACTAAACCAGAGAGCTCAGGTACACAGCCATACTAAACCAGAGAGCTCAGGTAACGGCCATACTAAACCAGAGAGCTCAGGTACAGAGCCATACTAAACCAGAGAGCTCAGGTAACGGCCATACTAAACCAGAGAGCTCAGGTAACGGCCATACTAAACCAGAGAGCTCAGGTACACAGCCATACTAAACCAGAGAGCTCAGGTAACGGCCATACTAAACCAGAGAGCTCAGGTACAGAGCCATACTAAACCAGAGAGCTCAGGTAACGGCCATACTAAACCAGAGAGCTCAGGTACAGAGCCATACTAAACCAGAGAGCTCAGGTACACAGCCATACTAAACCAGAGAGCTCAGGTACACAGCCATATGCCACCCATTTCAAATGTTCATGGATCTCACGTTCACATTCATTCAAAATATACATTATAGTAACATCACTGCAGAGATATTGAAGCCTGAATGAATTTAAAACCGTATACATGTAAACCACAGAACGCAGCACCGTGTAGTCTGATTTGCCTTCTTTGAAGCAGTCGGGTCCATTTCTTTGAATGGTTTGGCATGAGTCATCCAAGACTTCAGCCAGTGATACTGCTTTCTGCTGTCGTGCATAAGGGACAGACAGTTCTGGTCAGTAATGGTTCTGCACTTTTCAACTTACTTACATCCTCCCCTTCAGCAACAATTCCAGTAAGACTATTGTGTGAGTAACAATTGTGACCAATCTTAGAAGACAACCTGCCCTGAAAATCGAGAAACAGCATAACTTCCTGGAAGATAATGATTTAAAGACAGAAAATGTTCACATAAGTGATGCGATTATCATGACGTAACTCTTTTTATAAATCCACCAGCTTAGGAAACAAAATGGCTTCCTATACAATGTATAAAAATCCAAGAAGATGGAAGAATGAGATGATATGTCCTTTATATCCGTAACAAAACCACACACTGAAACCTTCTCTTCCGTGTCCTGTCAGAGCCATTTCTTAGCTCACTGGCAACCTATGTTCCAGTACACCAATCCTCTGTCCTCCATCTTTGGAATCTTTATAAGAACTGGTAGAAACAGTATAAGAGCTCTACAGAGATGGCTGGATGACAGAGAAGTCCCGACGCCGACGTTGTCCCAAGCGAGGCCCTTTATTATCCCGATCTGTAAATGACCACTGAGCTTCACCTAACGGGCCTTCCAGTTATATTAAACCAGGATCGATTCTACAACTGGAGGGTCCAGTCTCTGCCTCCGCTGAGGGGAATGGCTTTAAAGTACTACAGACAGACTCTGAGAGAAATGTATGGAGGCCATGCGTATGTGATGGGACAGGGGCTTAAAACCCACTTGGGATCGGGGATGGATGGAGGGATGAAGGAATGACATCAGAGCTCTGAGGAGAAGTACAGGATTGGGTAAGAAGAGGATGGAGGGATAAGTGGGCTAAAAGAGAAGTGTATTTTACCAAAGAAACTCAGCAATAAGCAGTAGAGGGCTGAGTCTGACATGTACAGGAAGTGCTTGGTGATTCTTCTTGATGATGTTTCACTTTAACATTTTGTTCAACTTTCAGATGTTGTCTGTACCACTCCCAAGTCCCACCATGAATGATCAGGCAATACTTTCGTATTTAGAGAATACTGATCGCCAGCAGCACCACCGTAGTACATCTGAGATAAGAGAGATTGAAGTCTTTTTTTCATACTAATTTGAAAGACAGCAGTTGTTGGACTCCCAAAGGCATCAAACTCGTTATAAGAGGGAGTGCTTTGAATACCGATACATTACTGAATCAACAACACTCTTTAGAAACCACTGTCAGCATTATTGACAGAATCACAGTTAAAAGTTTGCATTTTCTCTTCAGATATAGACATTGACAATACTTGCTACAATGCGTGCTTCTGCATATTGAAGTTGTAATGGTTTTCACCAAATGGTAGCCAAACAGTGGTAGGTGAAACAGACCAAAAACATTTTCCGTTTTCTTGTGACACAAACCCATAATTTAAAGCCAGGACAAAATCTTAAGTCCTAAATCAGCTGCAACTGTACCAACCATAGCTGTCACGCCTACTGCTGCTCTTCCTCTCCAGCGCTCGTCGTTGCCGGTCTACTAACCACCAGTCCTGGCAACCATCATTACGCACACCTGGACTTCCTCATCACCTTGATTACCTTCCCTTTATTCAACCCTCAGTGGCCTCAGTCATCAGGCAGTATTGGTTTGCTTTCATGTTCAATACGCATCGCCTGTTTTGTTCATTTGCCTTTCATCATTGTTATTAAACTCTCCTTCTGCACCTGCTTCCTGACTCCCTGTGTATTCGTGACAATAACCCATGGGAAATACTGACGCCAAAAGCCATAGCAACACTCTAAGCACGTGAAAACATGGAGAACCGTTTTGTTCTGCATTGATGTGATGCTAGCAAACGTTTCTTTGTGCTGTTAAACTCATCGCCCTCATTTCAACTTCACAACATCCGCTATAGGCCCCTCTACATACTGACGCCACTAAAATTACAGACAGAACCTGGACAAAGAAGAACAAACGCGAGGCCATTTTCTTTTCAAATCCTCAACTCAATGAAGACGGCCATTAGGCCACTAAACTTCTCCGCCAATTCTCTCCGTCACTCTCTTTCTAGTCGAACAAAGTTCCAATTAAACTCAACCCACAGAGCTGAGAAGCCTTGATGTATTTTGTATTATTGGGCACAGTGGACTGAGAGACTAATGTTAAGGTGTTTTCATCTGGTTTCACCGTGCTAGCCACGTACTCTTGTCAGAGGAATCTCACAGAGCAAGACTGTCCAATTCATCTCAGGCCCCTCTCTCCCTGGCACAGCCCGACTCCCTGCCAGCCCACAGCTCAGAGCAGCTTTCTATGATTACAGTCAGGCTCTTCACAGGCCAGCTCATCAGACACTGAATATACTACTTGGGGTCCTTTTTTGTCTATTTAAAAATTTAAGTGACCCAGCATGGGAGTGTTAAATGAGAGAGAGAGAAGACTAAAGAGAGAGAGGATGAGAAAGGATGCAGAGAGAATACAATACAGTTTCATCCTCATACAGAAAATGAAAGGATTTAAAACCCCGCCGTTGCTCAGTGCTGTAAACTCCTCACACGTGTGTATCTAGCTCTGGGCTCACTATCACCTGTTTGTAGCTAGGGCCATACTGTAAACAGGCATTTAAGGGAGAGATGGCGGCGAGCGTAAGCAAAATCTGCTGAAGAGAGAAAGGATTACTGTCTATTGTTCATTGTTAACTCCTTTTCATCTCTGACCATTGTGAATGGGACAGCCCCATTGAGGTACGCGAGCGCCTGCCAAAATGGCTCCCTTTTGTTTATAAATCTCATTATCCCCTCTCCCCAGGAGCAGGGCCTGAGTAACTACACTAGTGTGTGAAGAGCACTCTCCTGGCTCGGAGCTAATGGTAGCCAAATGATATTATGACTAAATAATGGTGGCTGAACTTTTAAATACACTCTTCGCCCTATAAGGAAGCGGTACAGCTGAAAGCCATTCGAGTCGGTAGCGATGTTGCACTCGATACGGATAGCTCTGACAGTGGCAGAAATGTCTACTTCTTTCGTGGTTATTTTACGGCGCCCAGCCAGGGGATGTCACAGTCTAACATACTGACCATTACACAACAAGAGGAGGATATGTAGAACATGAGTTATGAAAATCTGGTGCGCCACGCGACAAACCTTCCAGGGAATAGAGAAAATAAAAGTGGTTGTGACGACAATAACCTCTCACCATAAGCCCTGGCAAAGTATACTGTATGTTTTACAGGAAAGTGCTGCTTGTGTTCACTGGAGGAGAAGAGAACAGCGCCTTCTACCCATGCCACTGTATGGCACAATGGGATTGGGTTGAAATGCATATATGTGTTTTTCATGTGACTCCACGGTCGATGCATTTACGTTGAAGAGCGCTGACTGCATGGGATTCCCAGTGATTCTGGATATGATACATGAAATACATTTGGAGCAACACATCTTTTCTCTACGTTTTTGTCGTATATTGTCCCTAAAAAAACTTTATGAATAAATTAAATTAAAGTCTCCCCACAAGGGAGGAAAAAACCTTAAGAGCCTTAAGGTTCTAGGTGAATGACCTCGCTAATAACCTTTAAGGATCTCATAAGAGTAAAGGCCTAATATAATTCCCATGCACAATGTAAACATATACACTGTAGTGAGATCCTATACGGTACTGTGTATTCACAGATTAGTTTACTGTCTGTCAGTGGCCATTGTGGAAGGTCAATGAAATTAATTTGGAAGATGTTGCCATTAAATCGTTGCATTGGGCTTAGGAGTGATCCTATGTCCTTATTAGAGATTGACCGATTCATCGGCATGGCCGATTAATTAGGGCCTATTTCAATCGGTAATCTGCATTTTTTGGACGCCGATTATGGCCGATTACATTGGATTCCACGAGGAAACTGCATGGCAGGCTGACAACCTGTTACGCGAGTGCATCAATAAGCCAAGGTAGGTTGCAAGCTAACATTAAACTTACCTTATAAAAAAACAATCAATCTTCACATAATCCCTACTTAACTACAGTCGTGGCCAAAAGTTTTGAGAATGACATAAATATTAATTTTCAAAGTCTGCTGCCTCAGTTTCTATTATGGCAATTTGCATATACACCTGAATGTTATGAAGAGTGATCAGATGAATTGCAATTAATTGCAACGTCCCTCTTTGCCATGCAAATGAACTGAATCCCGCGAAAAAAATTCCACTGCATTTCAGCCCTGCCACAAAAGGACCAGCTGACATCATGTCAGTGATTCTCTCGTTAACACAGGTGTGAGTGTTGACGAGGACAAGGCTGAAGATCACTCTGTCATGCTGATTGTGTTCGAACAACAGACTGGAAGCTTCAAAAGGAGGGTGGTGCTTGGAATAATTTTTCTTCCTCTGTCAACCACGGTTACCTGCAAGGAAACAAGTGCCGTCATCATTGCTTTGCACAAAAAGGGCTTCACAGGCAAGAATATTGCTGCCAGTAAGACTGCACCTAAATCAACCATTTATCGGATCATCAAGAACTTCAAGGAGAGCGGTACAATTGTTGTGAAGAAGGCTTCAGGGCGCCCAAGAAAGTCCAACAAGTGTCAGGACCGTCTCCTAAAGTTGATTCAGCTGTGGGATTGGGGCACCACCAGTACAGAGCTTGCTCAGGAATGGCAGCAGGTAGGTGTGAGTGCATCTGCATGCACAGTGAGGCGAAGACTTTTGGCGGATGGCCTGGTGTCAAGAAGGACAGCAAAGAATCCACTTCTCGCCAGTAAAAACATCTGGGACAGACTGATATTCGGAAAAAGGTACAGGGATTGGACTGCTGAGGACTGGGGTAAAGTCATTTTCTCTGATGAATCCCCTTTCCGATTGTTTGGGGCATCCGGAAAAAAGCTAGCCCAGAGAAGACAAGGTGAGCGCTACCATCAGTCCTGTGTCATGCCAACAGTAAAGCATCCTGAGACCATTCATGTGTGGGGTTGCTTCTCAGCCAAAGGAGTGAACTCACTCACAATTTTGCCTAAGAACACAGCCATGAATAAAGAATGGTACCAACACATCCTCCGATGGCAACTTCTCCCAACCATCCAGGAACAGTTTGGTGACAAACAATGCCTTTTTCCAGCATGACGGAGCATCTTGCCATAAGGCAAAAGTGATAACTAAGTGGCTCGGGGAACAAAACATAGATATTTTGGGTCCATGGCCAGGAAACTCCCCAGACCTTAATCCCATTGAGAACTTGTGGTCAATCCTCAAGAGGCGAGTGGACAAACAAAAATCCACAAATTTTGACAAACTCCAAGCATTGATTATGCAAGAATGGGCTGCCATCAGTCAGGATGTGGCCCAGAAGTTAATTGACAGCATACCAGGGCGGATTGCAGAGGTCTTGAAAAAGAAAGGTCAACACTGCAAATATTGACTCTATGCATCAACTTCATGTAATTGTCAATAAAAGCCTTTGACACTTATGAAATGCTTGTAATTATACTTCAGTATTCCATAGTAACATTGACAACAATATCTAAAGACACCGAAGCAGCATACTTTGTAGAAATTAATATTTGTGTCATTCTCAAAACTTTTGGCCATGACTGTACACATGGTTGAGGATGTTACTAGTTTATCTAGCTTGTCCTGCGTTGCATCAATGCAGTTAATTTATCATTGAATCACAGCCTACCTTGCCAAACGGGTGATGTTTTAACAAAAGGGCATTCGCAAAAAAAGGGCAATTGTTGCACGAATGTAACTAATCATAACCATCAATGCCTTTCTTAAAATCAATAAACAGAAGTATTTATTTTTAAACATGCATATTTAGTTAAAATAAATTCCTGTTAGCGGGCAATATTAACTAAGGAAATTGTGTCACTTCTCTTGCGTTTATTGCATGCAAAGTCATGGTACATGCAACAGTTTGGGCCGCCTGGCTTGTTTCGAACTAATTTGCCAGACTTTTACATAATTGTGACATAACATTGAAGGTTGTGTAATGTAACAGCAATATTTAGACTTAGGGAACGGTTCCGTATTTGACTGAATGAATAAACTTTTTGTTTTCTAAATTATAGTTTCCGATTTGACCATATTAATGACCAAAGGCTCGTATTTCTCTGTTTATAATGTTATAATTAAGTCTATGATTTGATATTTGATAGAGCAGTCTGACTGAGCAGTAGTAGGCAGCAGCAGGCTCGGAAACATTCATTCAAACTTTACTGCATTTGCCAGCAGCTCTTAGCAATGCTTGAAACACAGCGCTGTTTATAACTTCAAGCCTATCAAGTCCTAAGATTAGGCTGGCAATACTATAGTGCCTATTAGAACATCCAATAGTCAAAGGTATTTGAAATACAAATGGTATAGAGAGAAATAGTTGACGTGTCATAATTCCTTTAATAACTGCAACCTAAAACTTCTTAACTGGGAATATTGAACCACCAGGTTACATATGTTCTGGGCAAGGAACTTAAACGTTAGCTTTTTTTTCAAAAACACTGTGTTTTTTCATTATTTAAACCAAATTTAACATGTTTCATTATTTATTTGAGACTAAATAGATTTTATTTATGTATTATATTAAGTTCAAATAAGTGTTCATTGTTCATTCAGTATTGCTGTAATTGTCATTATTATATATATATAAAAAATATGTTTTAATTCCAGGTTGTAAGGCAACAAAATAGGAAAAATGTGAAGGGGGGTGAATACTTTCGCAAGCCACAGTAACTGAAGATAAGGACTAGAGGTCGCCCGATTATGATATTTCAATGCCGATACCGATACCGATTATTGGAGGACCAACAAAAGCCGATACTGATTATATATTCACCCCCCTTCACATTTTTCCTATTTTGTTGCCTTACAACCTGGAATTAAAACATATTTTTGGGGGGGGGTTGTATAATTTGATTTACACAACATGCCTGCCACTTTGAAGGTGCAAAATATTTTGGGGGGTGAAATAAACAATAAATATGACAAACTATTCACCCCCTACCTCCCCAAAGTCAATACTTTGTAGAGACACCTTTTGCAGCAAATACAGCTGCAAGTCTCTTGGGGTATGTCGCTACTAGCTTGGCACATCTAGCCACTGGGATTTTTGCCCATTCTTCAATGCAAATCTTCTCAAGCTCCTTCAAGTTGGATGGGTTCCACTGGTGCACAGCAATCTTTAAGTCATACCACAGATTCTCAAATGGAATGAGGTCTGGGCTTTGACTAGGTCATTCCAAGACATTTAAATGTTTCCCCTTAAACCACTTGAGTGTTGATTTAGCAGTATGCTTAGGATCATTGTCCTGCTGAAAGATGAACCTCTGTCCCAGTCTCAAATCTCTGGAAGACTGAAACAGGTTTTCCTCAAGAATTTCCCCGTATTTAGCGCCATCCATCATTCCTTCAATTCTGACCAGTTTCCCAGTCCCTGATGATGAAAAACATCCCCACAGCCTGATGCTGGGATGGTGTTCTCGGGGTGATTTTGCGCCAGACATAGCATTTTCCTTGATGGCCAAAAAGCTACATTTTAGTCACATCTGACCAGAGCACCTTCTTCCATATATTTGTGGAGTCTCCCACATGCCTTTTGGTGAACCCCAAATGTGTTTGCTTATTTTTTTCATTAAGCAATGGCTTTTTTCCGTCCACTCCTCCATAAAGCCCAGCTCTGTGGAGTGTACGGCTTAAAGTGGTCCTGTGGACAGATACTCCAATCTCCGCTGTGGAGCTTTGCACCTCCTCCTTCATTATCTTTGGTCTTTTTGTTGCCTCTCTGATTAATGCCCCCCTTGCCTTGTCTGTGAGTTTTGGTGGGCGGCCCTCTCTTGGCAGGTTTGTTGTGCCATCTTCTTTCCATTTCCATTTTTATAATGGATTTAATGGTGCTCAGTGGTTTGTTCGAAGTTTCAATATTTTTTTATAACCCAACCCTGATCTGTACTTCTCCACAACTTTGTCCCTGACCTGTTTGGAGAGCTCCTTGGTCTTCATGGTGCCGCTTGCTTGGTGGTGCCCCTTGCTTAGTGGTGTTGCAGACTCTGAGGCCTTTCAGAACAGGTGTGTATATATACTCAGATCATGACAGACCATGTGACACTTAGATTACACACAGGTGTACTTCATTTAACTAATTCTGTAACTTCTGAAGGTAATTGGTTGCACCAGATCATATTTAGGGGCTTCATAGCAAAGGGGGGGTTTATTTTTGTTCATTTCACTTCCCCAATTTCAACTATTTTGTGTATGTCCATCATATGAAAACCAAATCAAATCCATTTAAATGACAGGTTCTAATGCAACAAAATAGGAAAAACTCCAACGGGGATGAATACTTTTGCAAGGCACTGTATCTATCCATCCATCAGTGTCTGCAGCTACCAGCATCACTCACAAAGAGAACACAGAGTTTTGCTTCGCTGTTGAAAGATCCAGCAATTGGGTCCTCGACATGAATGCTGGATCGTAACAAAAGTACACAGTTGTAACCTCTACTGTCTACCTTCTCCTTCTCGCGACGCTGTTTATTCATCCAAGATAAACACATAAGAAGGTTTAAAGTCAGCGTGAAGAGCTTTTGGAGTTGGTTCTGAGATGCGGTGTGGTATTGAAGGCTGAGTGCTGTGTGCGCCCGTCCAGGGTGGAATTGTAGGAGCTATTATCTTTCTGTTGGTGATAAGGGAAACACATTAACGGTCTGCGGTTCACTCCTGAACGTGTAGACTAAAAGCCTGGGAGACCTTGTTGTTGGTGGATGCGGAGGTTCACCTCTGTTCTCTAACGATGCAGAAAACGTTGACATTGCGTGTGCTTTTGTGAATGCCGCACCACCGTAGTGTAGCGAGGGTTACCTTCAATGCCAAGCGAATCTTTCAGAAAACATACACTGATTTACAAGGAAGACTCTCGAAGAAAATACTTTTATGTTCGCACCTTTGTTGATCTGGCCCGGTGTGACCCTACTCCTCTTCTCCTCGTCCAGCTTGGTGTACTCAGCTTCAGTGCTCTGAATGGCTGACTAGTTTTATACTGTATTGACTTTGTGAACTGCTCCGTGCAGAACGGCGGAGGGGGAAAAGAAGGACACTGCTTCGATCTCCACTTCTAATGAAAGCCAAAACTATGACAAACGCAATCATTCTCGGCGCATCCCGGCCAGAGGACAGAGTAATGAATCCCCCAATACACGCTCATCTTCCTTTCACAATACCTTCAATCTATTTCAAATGTGCATTCTGTCGCCGTGGATAAAGTCATTACCAAACGTGTCACAGCGTTGACAAGGAACTGATGGAGAACCAACCCCTTAAAAACAACAGAAAATTACTATAATTCCACGGATGTACGTAAGTTATGGAGCAATAATAGAAAATAATATACACACGGTATCGTGTTCCTGTCAACAATGAAATTAAAAAGAACTACTCCAAATCAATAAGGCCTGAAGTTCAGGGGGAGAGCAGAGAGAGTAGAATACCAAGGAGATGTCAACCAGGTCCTTTCGGTGGTCTATTCTATTTGCGTCCCAACTCCTCATATTACCTGTCACATTATTGCATCGATTCATTTTCATTGATGACTGATGCCTGCAATGAGTTGTTTTCTTGTTTTTGTTGCCGCTGAAGACCCGGGGCCAGAGAATGAAATATGCCGTGGGTAATTGGATTTAAATGGAAACGCTGACCTGTGTGGTATGGAGGCGTGGGAACGGGGTGTGTAGTGTCCCGTCGGCGGAGCGGAGAGGGAGAGAGAGTCTTACAGGGAGTTTAGACAGTCATTAACATGCCCGAGGACTTCATTAGCCGGCCTGATTACCTTGTGCATCAAAGTGACAGCTAGGAAAGGGTGGGAGCACACACGCGCGCTTGCACACACACACACACACACACACACAATCACACACACACACACACACACACACACACACACACACACACACACACACACACACACACACACACACTGAGAGAACAGGTGGTCAAACACCTCCTGATCCAGCACAATGCTGCTCTGCTCTAGACACAGCAATCCTATTTCAGAGTACATAGCACAATCTCCAGTATAAACTCAACGATGTTATAATCTCTGCTCAGTAACAGTGAGGAAAAACACAATTGAAATATTAAGGTCTGCTACCGGTGCCCAGCCATCATGCTTACAATACACTACAGAAAAAACATGATTGTACACATGATAGGCATACAATAATCCCGGCCAGTACAGCTCCCATCTAGCTAGCCACACTACAATGATGTTGTTTTATACAGTCACACAAAGACACGGATAGTGATAAATGGCCCAAGGTTCAAATCTGGGGGAAAGAAAATCACAAGAAGATCCGCCACAATAACGTGCCGTGTTGTTAAACTGGATATTTCACAGAATGGATTGTCGTCTCTTTCTGCCTTATTATGTGGTTCTCTTGCCCACTCTCAAACTTCCATCCCGTCTCTTCTCCGCCATCTTTTACTCTTCAACTCTTTTCCTCTCTACAATTTGTCTGTCCATCACTGTGTTTTCAGGGCTCTCTGCCACATTTCCACGGGAGCTTGCTGATACCTAAATGACATGTTTCTCCGCAGCTCTTTAGCAGGGCTGTCAGCTTCTTCTTTGGGTTGAAATAAACATCTAGCCTTTTCCCTTCCACAGCCCGTGATATCATGCAGTAAAGCCCAGCAGGACTGAGAGGGGAGAGTCAGGGCTTCCCTGCGTGGTATCATGCAGTAAAGCCCAGCAGGACTGAGAGGGGAGAGTCAGGGCTTCCCTGCGTGATATCATGCAGTAAAGCCCAGCAGGACTGAGAGGGGAGAGTCAGGGCTTCCCTGCGTGATATCATGCAGTAAAGCCCAGCAGGACTGAGAGGGGAGAGTCAGGGCTTCCCTGCGTGATATCATGCAGTAAAGCCCAGCAGGACTGAGAGGGGAGAGTCAGGGCTTCCCTGCGTGATATCATGCAGTAAAGCCCAGCAGGACTGAGAGGGGAGAGTCAGGGCTTCCCTGCGTGATATCATGCAGTAAAGCCCAGCAGGACTGAGAGGGGAGAGTCAGGGCTTCCCTGCCTGATATCATGCAGTAAAGCCCAGCAGGACTGAGAGGGGAGAGTCAGGGCTTCCCTGCATGATATCATGCAGTAAAGCCCAGCAGGACTGAGAGGGGAGAGTCAGGGCTTCCCTGCATGATATCATGCAGTAAAGCCCAGCAGGACTGAGAGGGGAGAGTCAGGGCTTCCCTGCATGATATCATGCAGTAAAGCCCAGCAGGACTGAGAGGGGAGAGTCAGAGCTTCCCTGCGTGTGCACGACTGTTTTTGACAGATACAGAAACACAGTAGAAGGAGGGATGAAGAAGAAAGGAGCGAGAGAGCAATAGTGGAATTAAAATACAGAGATTCAGATAGGGGGATAAACAGAAGAAGGATAGAAACATACAGAGAAAAAAGATGGTAGGAGAGAGAGAGATAATATATCAACTAGCTCTCATAGTCTATCAACTAGCTCTCACGGTCTATCAACTAGCTCTCACAGTCTATCAACTAGCTCTCACGGTCTATCAACTAGCTCTCACGGTCTATCAACTAGCTCTCATAGTCTATCAACTAGCTCTCACGGTCTATCAACTAGCTCTCACGGTCTATCAACTAGCTCTCACAGTCTATCAACTAGCTCTCACAGTCTATCAACTAGCTCTCATAGTCTATCAACTAGCTCTCACAGTCTATCAACTAGCTCTCACAGTCTATCAACTAGCTCTCACAGTTTATCAACTAGTTCTCACAGTCTATCAACTAGCTCTCACAGTCTATCAACTAGCTCTCACAGTCTATCAACTAGCTCTCACAGTTTATCAACTAGTTCTCACAGTCTATCAACTAGCTCTCACAGTCTATCAACTAGCTCACAGTCTATCAACTAGCTCTCATGGTCTATCAACTAGCTCTCATGGTCTATCAACTAGCTCTCACGGTCTATCAACTAGCTCTCACGGTCTATCAACTAGCTCTCACGGTCTATCAACTAGCTCTCACGGTCTATCAACTAGCTCTCACAGTCTATCAACTAGCTCTCACAGTCTATCAACTAGCTCTCACAGTCTATCAACTAGCTCTCACTCTCACAGTCTCACAGAAGTTCATCCATGTTTCTCAAACATCAAATTTCGAAGTGTTTTATGGTTAAGATCAGGCATTAACTCCAAAGTTTGGAGGTAAGGGTTAAGGTTTGGAATAGGCTTAAAAGAGAAATGTAAAAAATACCTTCTATCGCTGGATTTGAAGTTGCAACCTTTGGTATCAGAGGCAGATGCTTACCACCATCCACCATCCCAGTCAACAACACCCTAGCAAAACCAAAACTGACTTGAAAGGTAACAGCGCTCACTGTTGCCTCTAGTGGCCGGTGTCCACGTCATCTCCCGACTTCCTCAGACATGGATGGACAACGAATACTGACTTGTATCATGGGTGACCTGGCTCAATATAGGAGGCAGCTTGCTGCTTGGGAGAACAGTGTGACAGAGATGGAGAAGAGGCCAAGAGGAGCCTCACAAAGAGAGGGATTAATGGAAGACTAAAACCGAATGGGCAGAATACCTCAGATGCCTCCCAAATGGCACCCTATTCTCAAAATAGGGCACAACTTTTGACCAGATCCCTTTGGCCTTAGTAGTGCACTATAAAGGGAATAGGGTGCCATTTGGGACATATCCACCACATTCATCTGCTACTGTAGTCACTCCACATTCATCTGCTACTGTAGTCACTCCGCATTCATCTGCTACTGTAGTCACTCCGCATTCATCTGCTACTGTAGTCACTCCACATTCATCTGCTACTGTAGTCACTCCACATTCATCTGCTACTGTAGTCACTCCACATTCATCTGCTACTGTAGTCACTCCACATTCATCTGCTACTGTAGTCACTCCACATTCATCTGCTACTGTAGTCACTCCACATTAATCTGCTACTGTAGTCACTCCACATTCATCTGCTACTGTAGTCACTCCAAATTCATCTGCTACTGTAGTCACTCCACATTCATCTGCTACTGTAGTCACTCCACATTCATCTGCTACTGTAGTCACTACACATTCATCTGCTACTGTAGTCACTCCACATTCATCTGCTACTGTAGTCACTCCACATTCATCTGCTACTGTAGTCACTCCACATTCATCTGCTACTGTAGTCACTCCACATTAATCTGCTACTGTAGTCACTCCGCATTCATTACCATCTAGTACTAATTAACCAACATGCTTATAAACATAGTAGATCCATGTCAAGTTAAATCCTACATGTATAGTGGATGTTTCACACATAGTCACACTGCCTCCTGCACTGCTACCTACTACACACACACTCAAACACACACACACACTCAAACACACACACACTCAAACACACACAAACACACAGTCGCCGGTGCCTGGAGCCAGCTAGTTACAGTTGCCTCTCTGTCTCTCCCATCACAGAGAAGGGCTTTTAGAAGAGGCTGATAGCGGTGATGATCTGCTCCTTCACATTTCCCCTGGCACATCACAGTCATGATCAAGTCTGTGTGATACACTGTGTGCGATAGACTGTGTGTGATGGAGTGTGTGTGATGGAGTGTGTGAAGCGGGACTGTGTGCGAACAGTGGACTGTACTGAGAGTGTCTGTAATCTCCACGAGGTGTTAGCTTGAATAGATGTATACGGTAGCTCATGCTGGAGAAATTGGTTTGTGAGTGGGTGTACGTGTGTGTTTGTGTGTGTTCCCCAGTGACCACTGTCATCTCCCATCTCTCTCTCCCTTCTCCTATCAGGATACCCTGTCTTATAGGCACATAGCAACATCTCTCCCTGCCTTCTCCTATCAGGATACCCAGTCTTATAGGCACATAGCAACATCTCTCCCTGCCTTCTCCTATCAGGATACCCTGTCTTATAGGCTCATAGCAACATATCTCCCTGCCTTCTCCTATCAGGATTCCATCTCTTATAGGCACATAGCAACATCTCTCCCTGCCTTCTCCTATCAGGATACCCTGTCTTATAGGCACATAGCAACATCTCTCCCTGCCTTCTCCTATCAGGATACCCTGTCTTATAGGCACATAGCAACATCTCTCCCTCCCTTCTCCTATCAGGATACCCTGTCTTATAGGCACATAGCAACATCTCTCCCTGCCTTCTCCTATCAGGATACCCTGTCTTATAGGCACATAGCAACATCTCTCCCTGCCTTCTCCTATCAGGATTCCATCTCTTATAGGCACATAGCGACATCTCTCTCTCCCTTCATAATTCCTAGAGGCCAGAGCTGAGGTACACTAGGCATCTCTGGCTATGTTGTAATTGCACATCAAATGGGCCCAGAGATACGCATACCATTAAGGCCCTCCATGGTGACGGTGTGTGTGTGTGTTTGTGTGTGTCTGTGTGTGTGTGTGTGTGTGTGTGTGTGTTTGTGTGTGTCTGTGTGTGTGTGTGTGTGTGTGTGTGTGTGTGTGTGTGTGTTGTGTGCGCGGCCTCAAAGAGTAGAGGTAACATAGTAAACGTAAATCTTTGATGTGTATGATATGTTAGGATGTTATGTTGGTATGGTTACATAAGACAGAAGGTTCATTAAGGCAAAAACAAAGGAGTGTGGTTGGTCAGGGTGGATGGGTGGGTGTGTAATGAAGGAGGGTGGTTGGTCAGGGTGGATGGGTGGGTGGGTGTGTAATGAAGGAGGGTGGTTGGTCAGGGTGGATGGGTGGGTGAGTGTGTAATGAAGGAGGGTGGTTGGTCAGGGTGGATGGGTGGGTGTGTAATGAAGGAGTGTGGTTGGTCAGGGTTTATGGGTGGGTGTGTAATGAAGGAGGGTGGTTGGTCAGGGTGGGTGGGTGGGTGTGTAATGAAGGAGGGTGGTTGGTCAGGGTGGATGGGTGGGTGTGTAATGAAGGAGGGTGGTTGGTCAGGGTGGATGGGTGGGTGTGTAATGAAGGAGGGTGGTTGGTCAGGGTGGATGGGTGGGTGTGTAATGAAGGAGGGTGGTTGGTCAGGGTGGGTGGATGGGTGGGTGGGTGTGTAATGAAGGAGGGTGGTTGGTCAGGGTGGATGGGTGGGTGTGTAATGAAGGAGGGTGGTTGGTCAGGGTGGATGGGTGGGTGTGTAATGAAGGAGGGTGGTTGGTCAGGGTGGATGGGTGGGTGGGTGTGTAATGAAGGAGGGTGGTTGGTCAGGGTGGATGGGTGGGTGGGTGTGTAATGAAGGAGGGTGGTTGGTCAGGGTGGATGGGTGGGTGTGTAATGAAGGAGTGTGGTTGGTCAGGGTTTATGGGTGGGTGTGTAATGAAGGAGGGTGGTTGGTCAGGGTGGGTGGGTGGGTGTGTAATGAAGGAGGGTGGTTGGTCAGGGTGGATGGGTGGATGTGTAATGAAGGAGGGTGGTTGGTCAGGGTGGGTGGGTGGGTGCGTAATGAAGGAGGGTGGTTGGTCAGGGTGGATGGGTGGGTGGGTGTGTAATGAAGGAGGGTGGTTGGTCAGGGTGGATGGGTGGGTGTGTAATGAATGAGGGTGGTTGGTCAGGGTGGATGGGTGGGTGTGTAATGAAGGAGGGTGGTTGGTCAGGGTGGGTGGGTGGGTGTGTAATGAAGGAGGGTGGTTGGTCAGGGTGGATGGGTGGGTGTGTAATGAAGGAGGGTGGTTGGTCAGGGTGGATGGGTGGGTGTGTAATGAAGGAGGGTGGTTGGTCAGGGTGGATGGGTGGGTGTGTAATGAAGGAGGGTGGTTGGTCAGGGTGGATTAGTGGGTGTGTAATGAAGGAGGGTGGTTGGTCAGGGTGGATGGGTGGGTGGATGTGTAATGAAGGAGGGTGGTTGGTCAGGGTGGTTGGTCAGGGTGGATGGGTGGGTGTGTAATGAAGGAGGGTGGTTGGTCAGGCTGGGTGGCTGGGTGTGTAATGAAGGAGTGTGGTTGGTCAGGGTGGATGGGTGGGTGGGTGTGTAATGAAGGAGGGTGGTTGGTCAGGGTCGGTGGGTGGGTGTGTAATGAAGGAGGGTGGTTGGTCAGGGTGGATGGGTGGGTGTGTAATGAAGGAGGGTGGTTGGTCAGGGTTCATGGGTGGGTGTGTAATGAAGGAGGGTGGTTGGTCAGGGTGGATGGGTGGGTGTGTAATGAAGGAGGGTGGTTGGTCAGGGTGGATGGGTGGGTGTGTAATGAAGGAGGGTGGTTGGTCAGGGTGGATGGGTGGGTGTGTAATGAAGGAGGGTGGTTGGTCAGGGTGGGTGGCTGGGTGAGTTTACTTGTGTGTGTGCATGTCGGTATGTGTGTGTACCTGGGTGAGTTTACTTGTGTGTGTATGCCGGTATGTGTGTGTACCTGGGTGAGTTTACTTGTGTGCGTGCATGCCGGTATGTGTGTGTACCTGGGTGAGTTTACTTGTGTGCGTGCATGCCAGTATGTGTGTGTACCTGGGTGAGTTTACTTGTGTGCGTGCATGCCAGTATGTGTGTGTACCTGGGTGAGTTTACTTGTGTGCGTGCATGCCAGTATGTGTGTGTACCTGGGTGAGTTTACTTGTGTGCGTGCATGCCAGTATGTGTGTGTACCTGGGTGAGTTTACTTGTGTGCGTGCATGCAAGCAGAAAAACTACATCAACCTATTTCTGTGTGTGTGTGTTTTTGCTTGTGCATCTGCCAGCCTCCCTCACCCCCAGCCAACATCCCCAGCCCACCAGGGGCCTTTTTTCCTCCCCCTGTCCCCCCTGACGTCTGCCATGGCTGGGTGGCATCTGAGTCCCCTTGGCCCCGACCCCGGTGTCTCTGGTACTCTGCCTACGTCCCGAATGGCACCATATTCCCTACCTAGTGCACTACTTTTGATGGCGTCTGGTCAAATGTAGTAAACTAAATAGGCAATAGGGTGGCCTTTGAGACGCAGCCTCTGTCCCTGGTCACTGGGAGTTCATCACTGATTAATGGCTGTGACAGTGCGTGGGCCCGCTGGTGGTGGCAGCCCAAGAGGACCGGGCACACCGTGGGTCCCTTAGCACCTGTCATGTCAGCAGATGCAAATAGGCCTTAATGTCCCGGTGGAGCTGATTGCCTGGTTTAAAAACCATTGGATCTAGTAGGGAACCAATCGGAACACTCATCTAGGAGCTATGAATCGCTTTGGGTCTCGTTCTCTCTCTGGGTCTCTCCCTCTCTGGGTCTCTCCCTCTCTGGGTCTCTCCCTCTCTGGGTCTCTCACTCTCTGGGTCTCTCCCTCTCTCTCTGGGTCTCTCCCTCTCTGGGTCTCTCCCTCTCTCTCTGGGTCTCTCCCTCTATGGGTCTCTCCCTCTCTGGGTCTCTCCCCCTCTGGGTCTCTCCCTCTCTGGGTCTCTCCCTCTCTGTGTCTCTCCCCCTCTGGGTCACTCCCGCTCTCAACATCTCAATAGGTCTTTTCATTTTTCTCTGTTACTTTCACCACACCTCCTCTTTCACTCACGCATTCCTCTCTCTCTCTCTCTCTCTTGCTCTCTCTCTCTCTCTCTCCCTCTCTCTCGCTCTGTTTGTGTCTCTCTCTCTGTTTGTCTCTCTCTCTGTTTGTCTCTCTCTCTCTGTTTGTCTCTCTCTCTCTCTGTTTGTCTCTCTCTCTCTGTTTCTCTCTCTCTCTGTTTGTCTCTCTCTCTGTTTGTATCTCTCTCTGTTTGTCTCTCTCTCTGTTTGTCTCTCTCTGTTTGTGTCTCTCTCTGTTTGTCTCTCTCTCTCTGTTTGTCTCTCTCTCTGTTTGTCTCTCTCTCTCTCTTTGTCTCTCTCTCTCTGTTTGTCGCTCTCTCTGTTTGTCTCTCTCTCTCTGTTTGTCTCTCTCTCTGTTTGTCTCTCTCTGTTTGTGTCTCTCTCTGTTTGTCTCTCTCTGTTTGTCTCTCTCTCTCTCTGTTTGTCTCTCTCTCTGTTTGTCTCTCTCTCTCTCTCATGTCTATCTTTTAGGGCTGTGATAATACCAGGCAAAAACTTGCTTCTGTTCCTTTTAAAAACCTGCTGTATGTAAAATATTGTGTCCTATAGCTTGGAAAATAAATGCATATGACTCTGGATGATCTCACACACACACACACATACACACACACACACACACACACACACACACACACACACACACACACACACACACACACACACACACACACACACACACACACACACACACACACACACACACACACACACACACACAACACCTTCATCTCTCCAGGTATGTGACCCATAAGGCTATAACATCAATATCCTGATGATGGCATAGCTGTGGAGTTTTAAGTCCCTTTCCTTATGCAACAGACCTCAGCTGTGTGTCCATGACAACCCATCAACATGGACAATACTTCCGTCTCCCTACTTACAGTAGGTGCCCCTTGTAGTAGACATATCTACCTCAAAGGGACTCACATAGATATAGTAACTATATAAAGGACACATATATTCACAATGGGAAAATCCAGAGCCACATCCTTTACTTAGCATTCTGCCAGCAAACGTACTCAATGTTGTGATCCCATCTTTGGGCTTCAGTTAGATTCTTGTTTTCCTGTATTTAAAAAGGCATTCCTGTATTTATAAGGACAATCCTGTATTTAAAAGGTCATTCCTGTATTCAAAAGGCATTCCTGTATTTAAAAGGACAATCCTATATTTAAAAGGTCATTCCTGTATTTAAAAGGCATTCCTGTATTTATAAGGACATTCCTGTATTTAAAAGGCATTCCTGTATTTAAAAGGTCATTCCTGTATTTAAAAGGCATTCCTGTATTTAAAAGGACAATCCTATATTTAAAAGGTCATTCCTGTATTTAAAAGGCATTCCTGTATTTAAAAGGCATTCCTGTATTTAAAAGGCATTCCTGTATTTAAAAGGACATTCCTGTATTTAAAAGGCATTCCTGTATTTAAAAGGTCATTCCTGTATTTAAAAGGCATTCCTGTATTTAAAAGGACAATCCTATATTTAAAAGGTCATTCCTGTATTTAAAAGGCATTCCTGTATTTAAAAGGACAATCCTGTATTTAAAAGGCATTCCTGTATTTAAAAGGACATTCCTGTATTTAAAAGGTCATTCCTGTATTTAAAAGGCATTCCTGTATTTAAAAGGACAATCCTGTATTTAAAAGGTCATTCCTGTATTTAAAAGGCATTCCTGTATTTAAAAGGACAATCCTATATTTAAAAGGTCATTCCTGTATTTAAAAGGCATTCCTGTATTTAAAAGGACAATCCTGTATTTAAAAGGACATTCCTGTATTTAAAAGGCATTCCTGTATTTAAAAGGACATTCCTGTATTTAAAAGGTCATTCCTGTATTTAAAAGGTCATTCCTCTATTTAAAAGGCATTCCTGTATTTAAAAGGCATTCCTGTATTTAAAAGGTCATTCCTGTATTTAAAAGGTCATTCCTGTATTTAAAAGGAGCAAACATGAAGCGGGTATTTCTGTCTACAAGGGTCCTGTCACGGCTCCCGTCGTAATGAGGATCGGACCAAAGCGCAGCGTGGTAAGTGTTCATGATTTTATTAGATCACAAAACACTCGAACAAAATAAACAAGAGGGAAGACCGAAACAGTTCTGTAAGGTGCAAAAACTATACAGAAAACAACTACCCACAAAACACAGGTGGGAAAAAGCTGCCTAAGTATGATTCCCAATCAGAGACAACGATAGACAGCTGTCCCTGATTGAGGACCATACCCGGCCAAAACATAGAAATAAAGAAACTAGAATGCCCACCCTAGTCACACCCTGGCCTCACCAAAACAGAGAAATAAAGCCTCTCTATGGCCAGGATGTGACAGGTCCAGCCAGAAGCAATAGCAGAACGAGTCCCACTACAGGACAGTGGCTCTTTCATGGTGGATTACTGTAAACATTTTTAAAGACGAAGAAGAGAAAGAAGAAGAAGAAGAACCACTTTCTCCTGACTGGGCTTCTAATTTTATTAAACATGTACACATGTGGGATGAATATTAATGGGTTTGCGGAGAGAGATGGTTCTTCAGAGCCTAAAGAGTTCTGTAAACAAACTGTGCTTGCATGTTCATGTTCTCACCACAGCTACCATGACTAAACAGGAAGAGAAGCACCAACCCAGTGTGAATGTGCTTCCAAAATGCTCTCCCTTGTACCCATGTTGTGTACACACACACACACACACACACACACACACACACACACACACACACACACACACACACACACAAACACACACACACAAACAGTTTATTGCCATAAATTGTTACTGCACTCAAAAACAAAGGGTGTGTGCTTGTGTATGTGTGTGTGTGTGTGTGTGTGTGTGTGTGTGTGTGTGTGTGTGTGTGTGTGTGTGTGTGTATGTGTGTGTGTGTGTGTGTGTGTGTGTGTGTGTGTGTGTGTGTGTGTGTGTGTGTGTGTGTGTGTGTGCTTGTGTGTGTGTGTTCAAACGTCTGTGTGCTTGTGTGTGTTTAATCTGTGTGTTTGTGTTGCTAAGCGAGGTCAAATGAGCTGTTGATTCTACAGAACACCACTACTCTTCTAGGCACAACAGTAACAGATCCCTGCATTACTCAAACCCCACCCCACAAACCTTTCTACCACATCTCTAGCTCAAGGCTCATTCCCCCCTAATGAAGCAACACCCTGCACATGGTGCATTATGCATGTTTAATTTAACTCTATTTACACAATGTGTTAAAGAGGATTGACGCTATGCTCCACCATCACCCTTAATCTTCATCTTCACAAGGTCCTTCGCTGTCGTTCTGGGATGGATTTGCACGTTTTGACCCAAAGTACGTTCATCTCTAGGAGACAGAACACATCTCCTTCCTGAGCGGTATGACGCCTGCGTGGTCCCATGGTGTTTATACTTGCGTACTATTGTTTGTACAGATGAACGTGGTACCTTCAGGCGTTTGGAAATTGCTCCCAAGGATGAACCAGACTTGTGGAGGTCTAAAACAATTTTGTGAGGTCTTGGCTGATTTCCTTTGGTTTTCCCATGGAGTCAAGCAAAGAGGCACTGAGTTTGAAGGTAGGCCTTGAAATACATCTACAGGTACACCTCCAATTGACTCAAAGGATGTCAATTAGCCTATCAGAAGCTTCTAAGCTTCTAAGCCATGACATCATTTTCGGGAATTTTCCAAACTGTTTAAAGGCACAGCCAACTTAGTGTATGTAAACTTCTGACCCAATGGATTTGTGATACACTGAATTATAAGTGAAATAATCGGTCTGTAAACAATTGTTGGAAAAATTACTTGTGTCATGGACAAAGTAGATGTCCTAACCGACTTGCCAAAACTATAGTTTGTTAACAAGAAATTTGTGGAGTGGTTGAAAAACAAGTTATAATGACTCAAACCTAAGTGTATGTAAACTTCTGACTTCAACTGTATGTTAATACATTCTTCTCCATATGTTAAAACATTCTTCTCCATATGTTAATACATTCTTCTCCATATGTTAATACATTCTTCTCCATATGTTAATACAGCCTTCTCCATATGTTAATACATTCTTCTCCATATGTTAATACAGCCTTCTCCATATGTTAATACAGCCTTCTCCATATGTTAATACATTCTTCTCCATATGTTAATACAGCCTTCTCCATATGTTAATACATTCTTCTCCATATGTTAATACAGCCTTCTCCATATGTTAATACATCCTTCTCCATATGTTAATACAGCCTTCTCCATATGTTAATACATTCTTCTCCATATGTTAATACAGCCTTCTCCATATGTTAATACATTCTTCTCCATATGTTAATACAGCCTTCTCCATATGTTAATACATCCTTCTCCATATGTTAATACAGCCTTCTCCATATGTTAATACATCCTTCTCCATATGTTAATACAGCCTTCTCCATATGTTAATACATTCTTCTCCATATGTTAATACAGCCTTCTCCATATGTTAATACATTCTTCTCCATATGTTAATACAGCCTTCTCCATATGTTAATACAGCCTTCTCCATATGTTAATACAGCCTTCTCCATATGTTAATACAGCCTTCTCCATATGTTAATACATTCTTCTCCATATGTTAAAACAGCCTTCTCCATATGTTAATACATTCTTCTCCATATGTTAATACAGCCTTCTCCATATGTTAATACAGCCTTCTCCATATGTTAATACAGCCTTCTCCATATGTTAATACAGCCTTCTCCATATGTTAATACAGCCTTCTCCATATGTTAATACAGCCTTCTCCATATGTTAATACAGGCTTCTCCATATGTTAATACAGCCTTCTCCATATGTTAATACAGCCTTCTCCATATGTTAATACAGCCTTCAGCCTTATGTTAATACATTCTTCTCCATATGTTAATACATTCATCTCCATATGTTAATACAGCCTTCTCCATATGTACATTCTTCTCCATATGTTAATACAGCCTTCTCCATATGTTAATACAGCCTTCTCCATATGTTAATACAGCCTTCTCCATATGTTAATACAGCCTTCTCCATATGTTAATACAGCCTTCAGCCTTATGTTAATACATTCTTCTCCATATGTTAATACATTCTTCTCCATATGTTAATACAGCCTTCTCCATATGTACATTCTTCTCCATATGTTAATACAGCCTTCTCCATATGTTAATACAGCCTTCAGTCTTATGTTAATACATTCTTCTCCATATGTTAATACATTCTTCTCCATATGTTAATACAGCCTTCTCCATATGTACATTCTTCTCCATATGTTAATACAGCCTTCTCCATATGTTAATACAGCCTTCAGCCTTATGTTAATACAGCCTTCTCCATATGTTAATACAGCCTTCAGCCTTATGTTAATACAGCCTTCTCCATATGTTAATACAGCCTTCAGCCTTATGTTAATACAGCCTTCTCCATATGTTAATACATTCTTCTCCATATGTTAATACAGCCTTCTCCATATGTTAATACAGCCTTCAGCCTTATGTTAATACAGCCTTCTCCATATGTTAATACAGCCTTCAGCCTTATGTTAATACAGCCTTCTCCATATGTTAATACATTCTTCTCCATATGTTAAAACAGCCTTCTCCATATGTTAATACATTCTTCTCCATATGTTAATACAGCCTTCTCCATATGTTAATACAGCCTTCTCCATATGTTAATACAGCCTTCTCCATATGTTAATACATTCTTCTCCATATGTTAATACATTCTTCTCCATATGTTAATACAGCCTTCAGCCTTATGTTAATACATTCTTCTCCATATGTTAATACATCCTTCTCCATATGTTAATACAGCCTTCTCCATATGTTAATACAGCCTTCTCCATATGTTAATATAGTGTTAACCATATGTTAATATAGTGTTAACCATATGTTAATACAGCCTTCTCCATATGTTAATACAGCCTTCTCCATATGTTAATATAGTGTTAACCATATGTTAATATAGTGTTAACCATATGTTAATATAGTGTTAACCATATGTTAATACAGCCTTCTCTGCATGTTAATATAGTGTTAACCATATGTTAATGCAGCCTTCTCCATATGTTACTATAATGTTAATATAGTGTTAATTAACCATATGTTAATATAGTGTTAACCATATGTTAATATAGTGTTAACCATATGTTAATTCAGCCTTCTCCATATGTTAATATAGTGTTAACCATATGTTAATATAGTGTTAATTAACCATATGTTAATTCAGCCTTCTCCATATGTTAATATAGTGTTAACCATATGTTAATATAGTGTTAACATGCCATCATCACAGTGTCTTTATGAATTAGAGGCAGAAGTTCTGCAAGGTATAGCTTCTGTGCTTCCAAAATGACAACTGAGGACTGCACCAATGCACACATCCTACCCCAGAGGAGGGGACAGGACGGGGTGTGGGGGTGTGTCTGGGGGGTTAAATGTGTGTGTAAGTGTGCCTGTTTTTGCACTGTTTGTGTGTGAGTGTGTATGTGTACGTGCCTGCCTGTGTACGTGCCTGCCTGTGTCCGTGCCTGTGTGTGTGTGTGTGTGTGTGTATGTGTACGTGCCTGCCTGTGTCCGTGCCTGTGTGTGTGTATGTGTACGTGCCTGCCTGCCTGTGTCCGTGCCTGTGTGTGTGTGTGTGTGTGTATGTGTACGTGCCTGCCTGTGTCCGTGCCTGTGTGTGTGTGTGTGTGTGTATGTGTACGTGCCTGCCTGTGTCCGTGCCTGTGTGTGTGTATGTGTACGTGCCTGCCTGCCTGTGTCCGTGCCTGTGTGTGTGTGTGTGTATGTGTACGTGCCTGCCTGTGTCCGTGACTGTGTGTGTGTGTGTGTGTGTGTATGTGTACGTGCCTGCCTGTGTCCGTGCCTGTGTGTGTGTGTGTGTATGTGTACGTGCCTGCCTGTGTCCGTGCCTGTGTGTGTGTATGTGTACGTGCCTGCCTGCCTGTGTCCGTGCCTGTGTGTGTGTGTGTGTATGTGTACGTGCCTGCCTGTGTCCGTGCCTGTGTGTGTGTGTGTGTGTGTATGTGTACGTGCCTGCCTGTGTCCGTGCCTGTGTGTGTGTGTGTGTGTGTGTATGTGTACGTGCCTGCCTGTGTCCGTGCCTGTGTGTGTGTGTGTGTGTGTATGTGTACGTGCCTGCCTGTGTCCGTGCCTGTGTGTGTGTGTGTGTGTGTATGTGTACGTGCCTGCCTGTGTCCATTCCTGTGTGTGTGTGTGTGTGTATGTGTACGTGCCTGCCTGTGTCCGTGCCTGTGTGTGTGTGTGTGTGTGTATGTGTACGTGCCTGCCTGTGTCCGTGCCTGTGTGTGTGTGTGTGTATGTGTACGTGCCTGCCTGTGTCCGTGCCTGTGTGTGTGTGTGTGTGTGTATGTGTACGTGCCTGCCTGTGTCCGTGCCTGTGTGTGTGTGTGTGTGTGTGTATGTGTACGTGCCTGCCTGTGTCCGTGCCTGTGTGTGTGTGTGTGTGTGTATGTGTACGTGCCTGTGTGCGTGTGTGTTTATGTGTACGTGCCTGCCTGTGTCCGTGCCTGTGTGTGTGTGTGTGTGTGTATGTGTACGTGCCTGCCTGTGTCCGTGCCTGTGTGTGTGTGTGTGTGTGTATGTGTACGTGCCTGCCTG